>NC_142374.1:16805000-17105000 GCF_059441005.1 Hippichthys cyanospilos
TAGAGTTCACAATTCAGCAGTAGTTTTATTTTAAATCATTTTATTTGATTTTACAAGACACTTCAACACACGCACAGCACTTAGTTTTCTTCTGTACTCTGGCCGCAAGGAGTTGCTGCCGCTGTTGATCCTTTTGGGTCAAATTCCCCCATATAATGCTATGACTGACTTAGAATGATGAGTAGTGGTTTAGTTTTAATCCAGTACTTCTCAAATAGTGGGGCAGGCCGCCTTGTTAGGGGTGTGAGGCAATGCTAAGGAACAGTGTTTTCTTTTTTTTTTTTTGCCATGCGTAGTGTCATTGGGCAAGGATACTGCTGGATACTGCTGGAAATGTGAATTTCCCTACGGGGATGAATAAAGTATCTATCTATCTATCTATCTATCTATCTATCTATCTATCTATCTATCTATCTATCTATCTATCTATCTATCTATCTATCTATTGTGATAAAATAAGGATTAGCATCTTTTTTTTCCAGGCTTTTTGATGCTCTTGGGTTTTTTTCTGCTTAGGCAAACCTTAAACCTGTATAAATTCTGTAAACAAAAGTAGTTAACTGTTGTTGAAAGTTCATATTGCTTTTTACGTTTGTCACTTAAAAAGGATACAGTTTTAGGTATACTAATACAATTATTATAGGTAGTAATATTGTTTATGGTCGGCTTGGCAAGTGGAGGAGGCGCGAAATGTTTTTTCTTTCCTAGGTGTGGCTTTGCAAAATATAATTGAGGGGCACTGGTTTTAAGCTAAGGTGCCTTTATTTGCGGCCTGAACAAAATCGACTAGTTCAGACTGAGCGTTATTGCAGTACATCGGGTAGGCGCTGCTGTAAAACAGTGATCTAAAGTGTCGTCTACGCATCTATGGTGTAGTCAATATACGACAATCGACATGTATATTTTTTTGGAAAAAACAAAACAAAACAAAAACGTGAGGTATTGAAGCCACAAAACGGGAAGCACCTCTATTTCCATACATGGCACTACACTAGCTTGCTCTGCCGACTAACCATTTGTTCATTCCAGCAAGGCTCCCTATTCAACACACTTTTTTATCCAAAACACTTGATTGGCCATTAGTTGACCCCAAACCGTCAACCTCAACGCGTCTCCGAGTTGGTGCAAACAGTAGGTTTACGAGTCAGATGTTGACTGTAATTTGTTCAAACTCTGTCTAGTTCAGCTGCATTACTTTTTGTGCAGCGGGGTTTGCACTTTTCAAATAGTGTTCTTTTTTTTCTAAATGTTTTGATCAGAAGCGCAAACATTGTGAAGGTTTCATCATCTGAGATAAAAGCATTGCGAAATGGGGGACAAAAAAATCTCTATTGGGATAATAAAATCTCCAGAGAAGATTTACTTTGATGGCATGTGAATGTTTGAAGTGTAAACAGAAGTAAAATGTTTTTATGAATGTTGATGGGAAAAAGTATTCATCCTCACAACAGTGAAACACACTATTTAAAAAATCCACAAAGCGTTTAGGGCCCATATAAATTGAAATGTTTGGTCCTGCTACAGACTTCAATTGTAGATTGTGATCCATTTTCAAGCCTCATTGGTAATAGTCGTTTGTTCACTGAGAGATGTTCAGGCTAATCCAGTAAAATTATAGACAGCGGACAAATGAAAAATAACAAAAACCTCCTTGACTGGCAATAAGAAAAATAATCACATATTTCAATACAGCTATGTTTTATGATACATTTCTGCTACTGGTTGCAACTAGTCTATCCTGCCCCTTGCTCACTGTCAGTCTAGTTGATGAACCAACAGACCAACCAACCCCAACCAACTAAAACAAAATTAGCTAGCTAGAACCAACTAAATGAAAAAAATAGCTCGCTAGAACTAACTAAATTAAAGATAATTAGCTAGATAGTCACTAAACAATTTATTACAATATAAAGGGCTTATCTAATTAGCTAACAAAAATGCTTCATGTTATACTCAAACAAATGTCTTTATGGTTGAAACAACATCGAATTAATATTTTTATTCAGCTATGCTAACTAACTAACTAACTAACTAACTAACTAACTAACTAATTTTTAGCCATTTGTTTCAATATTTTTCCCAGCTAATTTTCTCATCACTGAAATTCTGCTTAATTATATCACAATAATTATTATATTGCTACTGTATATCAAAATTTAGTACAATTTAGTAAAATGATCCTCATCCTTTTTTTAACGTATTGGCATTCATTCATTATTGAATATATTTTGTTGTCGTAAAATTAAAAATATGTTTTTAATTTACAATACGGTCATTTACATTAGCTAAAAATCAATTCCATTGTTGTTCACCGGCAGTAAAAATTTGAATTGGGTATTAAAATATACTGCATATCGTATTCTAACAGAGTAGTTGCCTTTGTAGGCAGGTCGTCAGCGAGACAAAGATATGTTAAATGAGCTTATTAGGGAGGGCAATGGAGTGTCTCTTCCTGGCAAAAGAAAGATGCTGAATTATTCATTTGGCCAAGAGACAAAGCAGTCATATTGTCTTTTTGAAGAATCTCAAAAGTGCCCTCTGACCTCACGGTGGAATCATTAGGAGCAGCGCGTTTAAGCATGATGACAAACACACAAACGCCGCGTGTGCGTTCTGTGCCACGAGCCCGGTAAAGGCTTCGTTAATGAGAGCAGATCATTTGGTCACACGCCGGACGAGCAAGTGCACGGACGTTTGAAGTGCGAGCGGAGTTCATTGTGGCTGCCCCTCTTGATTTAATGCGGCCTTTTATTTCTTTAGCAAAGCAATGAAAACCAGGTAGGAGGCACATAGTAAAATGAAATGAAAACCGTGATTGGACGCGGAGGCTGCACCGAATAAATTGGCCTTTCAAGAGCAGCTTATGTGAATTATACCCCTGCGGAGATTCTCGCTCTCGTAACAAATGTATGTGAGTCCGTGTGTGCGAGCGTAGCGCGCATGTGTGCTTTGTGTGTGTCATCATAAGCTCATTAGTTTTCTTCTTGCCAACAGATCTGTGACCTGTCATCACTTCTCCCAGAGAGTGTGCGTCTGAACAACACAAAGAGGCTTCGGAGTCCCCCCCCCATCCTAACCCCGCCACTTCTCTTCTCCTCAGCATCTGCAAGTGTTACTACAAGGTGAGTGTTAGGTCACGTGTCTTTTGCTATTAGCTGATGTGTTATTGTCTCTATCTTCAAAGGTTCCAATCAGTTTGCGTGTATTCCACTCTAACAAGCACTCTCAGAGAGTGCCGACCACCGAGATTTAAAGGCTTTTCACGCCCTCAATCAAAAAGGGTCTCATAACAAAACGTTCATCCGTAAACAAGTGTAAGGATGGATGGAAGATAGATAGATAGATAGATAGATAGATAGATCATTTAAAAGACATTATTAGGATGCATACACGTTATTTTTGCTCAGCTATCTTACGGACCAATAAATGCTCACCACTGAAAACTGACATTGTTTGACAAACAATAGAATTTGCAGCACAGTGCCTCAGTGTCTGTATTCTCTGTAAAAATTAATTGGCACATCCTTGGAAACATTCCAACTAGAGATGCACACATTTTCAGCAGTGTTGAAATTGTTGCGACTATTGTTATTATTTTAAATGATATAACAGGGCCATTTTAGTGGTAAGTATTTCTGCCTCATATTTCTGAAGTTTGGGGTTAAATGAAGACAATAAAATGTCCATAAATGTTAGTTTGAATGGTTGTTTGTCTATATGCGCTGTGAGTGGCTGGCAACAAATCGAGTTTGTACGCTGCCTCTTGCCAAAGTACGCCAACCCAACTCACTCAAAAGCCAAGTATTATTATACAATGGATGGATGGATGTGTATCCCTGAATCTTCTGATGTTTGTGTGGTCAAAGCCAATAGCTGATTTGTTCTATTTCAGACTGCTTACTACTGCAGTAGCTGGTTGCAGTCAACGTGGTACATTCAATTTCTCTCAATTCCTTAAAATTGTATAATTTTACAGTCAGATCAAACAATCTACATCATTTTGAACTACAGTATTATCTTTTCCATGAATCTTTTATGACTCCTGTCCTAATCAAGCAATACACACATGCATCTGAATCAAAATGTACTTGTACCTATCTAGCTATTAGGATTATTGTAAACACAAATAAATGGAGTCCTAATGGAGCCGCTTTCATTGGTAAGTAATTTTTCTGTGGTCAACCCCACTACAGCACTAGTTCGCATTCTAACTACAAAATTACCAAAAGAAAGATGATTTCACCCATCCACACTTTGCGCTACAATTTTGCCGGCCATAAAAATAAAGCCAAATGTCTGGCCCTGGTTATACATAGCAAGTGAAACAGAGACGAAAATGATCTAATAATAATTAATGCTCCCTAATCATCACATTGATTAATATCATCGATGTGTTGATGGATCCGGATGAATTTTGCTGGGAATGTCCCATTATGATAAAAAAAAAAAACACATTTGACTCTGGGGAGCGTTATAATTATTATTATTACTGTTTGGACTATAAGGCGGTATTTTTTCCCCCCATGCTTTGAACCCTGAAGTCTATAGTCCAGTGTAGCGTAGCTGTCATTTTTTTTTTTTTTACTAGCCATCAGGTGACTCCCAGTAAAATAAAGGGAGACAGAAAACGATGCTGTTGAAGTCGTGATTTTGAATTTGAACTCCTATTTTACTCAATACAAGGGTTAGGGTAATTTAATGTTACTGTTGTGTTGTTTCCGTAGTCTAACAAATTCAAGTATGTTGGTGTTATGCTTAACATAGGTTACTGCTGCTCTATACATGACAAAAAAATAGATTTTCTGTTAAACTTTTACTGTCGCATCTTATAATCCAGCGCGCTTTATCATCTAAAAAATAATTTATGATTGTGTGTTTGTGTGTAGGGAGGGGGTCTTATTTTAAATGTATTTTAAATAAGAAAGCTTGTTTTTCCACATTAATTTGACATAGTGCACTTAGTTGCATCTAGATCAGTTCCACTTATTTAATCGTGTTTTTAATCATTAGAATCAATATCAGGCCCAAAACTTGACGTCACAACTCATGACTCGGATAAACCTCGCTAATTAAATTCAAATCATCTTTTTCTTATCCATATATTCTTTTTAGCTATCACAAAATCCCATGCAATTTGTGACACATCTAAAACCGTTACAGCTGAAAAAATATTTCCCCACTTCTCCGCAGACAAATCTGCAAAAAGATTTTCAGGACGTTGACACTTTATCTAACAGCTCTTGGCCTCGCACCACTTGTGAGGTCAGGCAAATATAAGATGACAGGTGATGTGCCAGTCCACTCGTCCAGAACACTGGCCGGTGAGTGGTCTCATCCCCTGAGCAGTAAAAACGTTCTTGTCAATCAAGTAGCGCCCCTCTTGTGTTTAACTAGATTATTTGAGAGATGGGTCCAGAATATGAAAGAAGCTGTCTCCTGTAACAGACGTGCACCTTGATTAATCATCCTGTTAAGGAAACGAACATGACAGTAACCTCTGCCTGCTCGGATGGACTCCTACTTAGAGCAAGTGAAGCTCCGATTGATTTTCCCTCACTTGTGAGTGAGCTACATGCAGCAATCAATGGCGAAGATTAGCGGAACATGTGAACGCTGATGCTATCGAATACATTCGTGCGGATATTGAGCATATGAGGTACTGAAGTGGGACATGTAAAAATGTATGTCTTCATCGTGTTCCCAGCTATTGTTTTTTTTGTCAGGCACTCCTTCTTTCTTTTACATTTTCCAGTTCTTTCAATAAAACCTTTCTCTCCATTGCAGGTGTCTATTTAGTGCTATTACCTCTAATAGCATACAGTGCATGCCCATGTCTATAGTTAGGCGCTATTTTCTTGAATAGGACCTGCGGATGGAGGAAATTCATCACTGTCAGGCACCACCCATCATATGTTATCCCCCCTTGAATGTACGTCTAATGAAATAAGATGCAGGTCTCGACAAATCACCGTCTTGGTCACTGTCACCGATGAAGGTTGCAGGTCTCACCGAAGGAGACATAGCACAGCATTATTGCAGTGGAGGAACTTATTTTACAAAAGATTGTTTGGGAAATAATCCTTCCATTTTTGTTCAGAAGCGATAATGAAAACATCTGTACCGTCATTCGTTTTATCTGTATTCTGGGTCGTGAAACTCCCATTGAGCTTGTTCGGATACAAAATTGCTGTCAGGTCTCCTCACACAGGTTGCAAACTGCTGCATGAAGGCAGAATTTTATTACATGTTTGGTCCCCCCTTTCCTTTTTTTTTTTTTTTTTTTTTCCGAATAGTCCCACATTGTGCATGCCCACACTGGTAAGAATGATTTAAGCCTCAGCGAAGTCTGTTTCGTATGATTGATGTCAAACAAACATCATTTTGGAGAACATAGTGTGTTTGGAGGTTTTTATTGGGTAGGTTTACTTTGTTAGTCAAGTGAAAACCAAAGATGGCATCCTTAGATAGGTAGATCTTTTTTGTCATTACACCTGCACATGTACAATGCTACAACATTTTGGCTTAATATACTTAACACTTTGAACGGCATTGACATAAAAGGAAGTGAGTGGAAAGACTACGTTTTTGTTGTTGTTTTATGGGAATGGGTGGAGAAAAAGTTTGGGAAAGTTAGAAAAAACAACACACCTGATTTTAAAGAATGTCTGGCATTAAAAGAATTATTAACACTACGATATCTATTCAGCTTTTTTGATATTGATAAAAACATTTTTCATTGATTAATCAAATCAAAGCGGGAGTTAAATCACAAATTTTCATTGTGTGACTATCATGCCCCAAATAAAAATTTTCTAGCATAAATTGCAATTGGCTGGCAACCATTTCAGGGTGCCCCCCAGCCGAGTGCCAGCAGTCAGCTGGGATAGGCACCAGCAAGCCTGCGACCCATGTGAGGATAAGCGGCTATAGAGAATGAATGGATGGACATTATAAATCTCAGGGGACTGCCGTTGACTGAGTATGACCGCAGTTGGTCAGATCTTGGCTATTCAGGGCTTACCTGTTTGGTAAATTAATGTAATTGAAAAAATAAATAATTGGTAAATTATTATAAATGAAAAAAGAAATGTGGTTAATTATTTGTGGTGTAATGTAGTGTCATCCTCTTGTCGAACACAATTTCATATTTTACTTTTATTCACAGTAGATTTTTGTTACTTTGTTTCTAACCTAAATGACCTGCCGTATTTGTCTCTTTCGAAAATCGAGCATTGCTCGTGAGCACGGAATTTTGCCTCACCCGATTTAGGTAAAACAATTGTCTACCAAAATGTCATGGCTAACTGATGATATTATCAGAATACAGACAAATATCAAAGGTCAATGTCAATCCATTCCCAGATGCTGATCAACCTGTTTGTTCACATGTCAAAGAATATGAGATAATCGTAATGTCACCATCACCAATTCTTTATTAACTGCTGCAGAATGATTTTCATTAACATTCTAAAATATATATATATATATATATATATATATATATATATATATATATATATATATATATATATATATATATGTAGATATATATGTATATATATGTAGATATATATGTGTATATGTGTATATATATTTGTGTATATATGTATATATATATATATATATATATATATATATATATATATATATATATATATATATATATATATAAAATACATTTTTAAAAAAAGTAAAAGAAAAAGCAAATAATGCCCTGTGTTTAACAATGGTGTTTGCTGAATTGAACGGAATCCAAATCATGGCGTGACTTTCCACGTTTCAGATCGAGTGATGGCGTTACTTGTTGCTCTAGCGGCCCTGCTCCAAGTGTTGGGCTTGACAGCTCACGTATGGACTCTTAACCCGGATGACCCCAATGTCTGCAGCCACTGGGAAAGGTCAGCAATTTTCCTCTTCCGCAATAAATAAATACATAAATAAATGAATCCAAACATGGGCTAAGAACTCGTTGAGGTTGCAGCACCTTTAGTGAAACAGGCTCTCTTCACCAAAGTCTCAGATCCATTCTGGGCCATTAGAGCCCTATCGACCCGGCGCAGCCTGTGTCGCGGCGCGGTGAGGGATGGGAGGAGTTGCAGCATCAAATGAAATACGCAGGCAAATTGATCAGGCTACTCTCATCCCAATCAATCACAACAGCCACAGAGCCGGAATAATTATTAGCTGCGCCGGGTTGTGTCACTTATGAGAAATAAGACGGAATAATTTCTGTCCTCGCGAGGGGGAGGAAAGAAAACTGTGAAGATATATTACCTGGATTATTGCCTGACCAAGGTGAGGGTACTTAGGATTGCGGTTCCACCTTGTTGGCATTGATATGAATCCCATAAGCGGGCTTTGCTCATGGCTCTGCGGTCCGCCAATATCCACCTGCTTCCTGTGCTGCATACCTCAATAATATGAATCACCAAAAGGTCCTATAAGGCCCTTATTACACTGCTGTCGGCGCAGCTGTGCACTCACAAGACCTTTTGCTATGACGGTTTTTGGCGCGCTCGAGATAAATTAACTAGTATTGTAACGTTTGGCCCTCTTTAGCTACGTCGTCACTGTTCAGGAGACCTATGCCCACCCCTTCGACCAGGTCTACTACACCAGGTGCACCGATATCCTTAACTGGTTCAAGTGCACAAGACACAGGTAGGTTTGAAAAAATATTCTCATCGGTCGTCATGTTTGGTTGCTGTCAGATCATTCACTCATTTAGAAAGAGACTTTTACATTAGTCATAGAGGCGCACCGCTATACATGTTATTAAATTGGAAAACTTGGTCTGGGTTAGTAGTTATTATTAAGATTCGTTACATTTTTTAAATTAATTTGGATATTTGTATATTACAGACAACTAAAATCAGAAACTGTTAAGAGTAGAGGTGTCAATATAACAGCTATTAATTACAGTTCATTAACATGTTAACGCATCATTTTTTTCAATCTCATTTTTCTAATTTTTCCTCTCCACCTGAATGCTTTTTCTGTATGCTGATGAGTTTCTTTTCTAATGCATCAGAGTTCTTGTACTGGAAGTGTCAGGGGTTGGAAAACAAAGGTCAATCACACCTTGCAGTAGACACAGATTGGCTATTATGGTGTTTTGAATAACCTGATTGGCTCCTGTTGTGGGTGGGAGGATAGAAGGAAGTTGTGAAAATGAAAGCGCATATGAGAATTGTAATTATGATGAAAGATAAATTTAACTTTAATAAACACCTATACAGCACCTTTGATAAAGATATACATTATTTGTAAGATTTGCTTATCACAGAAGCAGCTCAAGTTTAGCCTACCACATAAATGCAAAGCACCCAACTGCAACTGCAGCCACAGCTAATGATTCCAACAAAGACACAATTGTCACAACTCATAGAAAAGCTCTTTGCCAAACTAAACTCTAAAAGCGTTTGACCAAGTTTGCGAGGGACAGGGTGAATGATGTTTTCTTTTAATGTTGTTTTGTAATTATTTGGCTATCTAAAAAAGAAAACCACTATTCTTCCTGTTGGTCAAAACGACAAGTAGTTGGGACTAGTCTTAAATGCAGGAAAGCAAAATAGTTACAATTGCATCTGTTAAAGTTGGTTGAAAATAATAATTGACTGACGCCAGTTTTTTTGTTGTTGAATATCAATCTTTTGATGTCACAATAACATGAGGTATCTAAAAAGAAGACCCTTAGGTTTTTTTGCAGACATTTTTAATTGAAATTAAAAAGATTAATTAAATAAATTACCTAGCAACTAATTGATTAATCTGATTTTTAATCTCTTGACAGCACTATATAAAACATGCATATTAATAACTACACAAGAATAGCTAGTATAATGCTCCTGAATCGTAACGATTTACTAATCATTCTTCAACAGTGTTACACATATTAAGTCCAAGCAATTGAATTTTCAAAAATGTTTATCCTTTATGCGGTGAATAATCCTCATTTTATAAAAGTTTCAGACAGTAGGTGGCCGAGGCTGAAAGGTTGGTACCAAAGAGTTTTACGCCACCAGACACAGTCATTCATCATGTTGTTGAACGTCCAAACATAAATCCTATTTGGATTCCCAAAATGTTTGGCTCCAAAACAAAATTGGGTTCTTCCAGGGACCCACAATTACTACACTACATCATTTATTGACAAAAGAGCCCTGTATACATTGCCACTCAAAAGTTTGGACACACTTTCTTCTGCTATTATATGAGTATATATACTTATACTTATTATATGTGTGTCTTCTTTAGCTAATTCGTGTGAAATCTATTGCGGCTAGCGTAAATGAAAAAATATGAGTTTTTGTCGGAGGATATTTATGACACAAGGTAATAGAAGTAAAATGCCAATACATGATGGTTAATTTTTCAGAGCCAGATGAAGATTCTTGTTCGTTTTACTTAAATTAAAGAGGGTTAAAATAGATGGTGTAGTTATTCTTTTATCCATTTATTTATTTGTACATTGTTGGTTGCCTACTTTGCAACTTTGGTCCCTGCGTGTAGTCGATGGCTTCAGGGAGATTTATGTGCGTCATTGACTTTGACTTCTCATGACTTCTTTCTACTTTAACCATCAGCCAAAGAAAAACATTCCCGGGTTTGTCCTCCTGCCCCTCGGGAGGGGTCCTACATACTGTATATGGCATAACCGTCTGGCTGTGTCTTGTTTCCTCAGGACCAGCTATAAGACAGGTTACCGGCGGGGAGTGAGGACCATGTATAGGCGCCGCTCACAGTGTTGCCCTGGTTACTTTGAAAGTGGAGACTTATGTGTTCGTGAGTATTTTTTTTTTTTATTCTTTTGTTCATGGCATTTTAGCTAGTGTTTGAGTGCTTTCTAATTATTGTCACTCTGACAGTAGCATTTTACTATTGTGACTTTACATATACTGTACAGAAAATCATTTTCAGGTGATTGGAATTGAGGGTGGGGGGGAATTTGGGAATGAAGGGGAGCTTTGAACAGTAATTTCCCATGTGGAAGCTCTCTAAGGACTATATAGCGTGTGCTGTAAGATATGACGACAAAACGAGCTAAACTTTAGTTGATGCTAAAGCACTTTGGTGGCAGGTGTGCGCTGACTCCCATTTAACCTGAGTATAATTCTGATTGGTTAATTCTGAACACAGCCACATCCCCGGTTATATAAGAAGACGCACACACTTGCGCAGCTTAAATGTCAATTTATTTTTCCTTCCGTACTAACAAAGAATGCATTGTTTTTCGATAGAGTTGTACAGCTTTTAAGTCCCAATCATGGTGGAATTTTTCTCTAAGTCATCACAAAAACCAACAGGGTTGTGCAGACTGTTCAAATTCAAATACATTATGCCTATTATGCCATTATGCCGATCTCTTCTGAGGAAACTTCCCTCACATTTTGTGTGCCATTTGAAAATGCTATATGTAGAAGACATGTACCAAATGTCAATGCTTGGACAGGGTAATCTTAAGTAATTGTTTCTAGTACATGACTGTCTCTATACTTTAATATTGTTTTCCAATTAAAAGGCTACTCCAACGTGGGATCCATGTTTGATATTTAATTGTAAAGGGGGTCCTCGGTTCATGATGGGGGTGCATTCCAAAGTATGCGGCAATGAATTCATAACTATAGTAAATAGCGGTATGAAAAACAAGCCATATATATAAAAAATTCCAATAATTCTTGTGCTTATGTACACTTACGCTCATTCAATGCGCCCATCATAACCAGTAAACATTGTATGTTAGTAAAGCAAGGAGTAGCCCTGTCGAATACTACTCCCGATCCATGATCCACACTTAATGGGTCCACAACATACTTTTAGGAATCACTGTTTTAAGCATTGTAGGTGAAGGATTAAACATAGAATGACTTGCAGATAATCAAAATCCCACGCAAGCACGTCCGCCCACGGACTAATGGTTTACTACACACAACCGATAACATTTCATCTGCACCTCCTCTTTTAGCAAGCCACCATCCGCGTGCCTTTGCTCTGCTTTAGATGACTGGGCCTGATTTAACACGCAGGCATACCATTTTACACCAAGGCCCGTTCTCTGTATACTCTTCCAGCTAAATTAATTTAATTGAAGCTGTATAACAATGAGAAAACTTAACGAGCCATCCGGGTCCTGGTGGCAGACCGAGGAGGGGCCATTAAAAGCAATCAGTTTAAAAAAAGCAGAAGCCGTGGAAATGAGCCTGAAGCAGGATGCTGAAAATAATCTTTAACTGATTATTCTCGAGTCAGACAAACACAAATATGACATTATTTTCCAATCTTTAATTGACTGCAGAAGGTCAATCTTGGCAATTTTGTGGGGGAAAAACATGCAGCAGTAGTTCTAAAGATTGAGATCTGGGGACTACAAGGGTTCTGCGGTCCGTAACTAATTTGCAATCATATCATTTTGCTAAGAGGTGCATATAAGCAAAATATACATAAGCATTTCTATCTCTCTTGTGGAGAGATATACTGTGAAGGTTTCCTGCATGCCAAACAGACGAGTTGACTGTAATCGCACATGCCACGGGCACTCCCCTGACATCGACCTAGAGTGGAGCCAGTAGGTGACAAAACATGAAAATGGAGAGCAGACTTTATGCTTGAAATTTCAATTTATTTCAACAGCATTTGTAACAGCTTCCTGACGGTCTCTTTTGTTCGCGCCATACACTGTAAAAAAAAAAAAAAAAAAAAAAGTCCTCCAAAAACTGACCCTTTGGCAGACGGGGTGCCAATACAATACCGTAAAATAACAGAAAACTACTTTCTCATAAAAATACTGTTTTTATTTGTCATTTTTGTGATAGTGTAGTCTTTTTTTGTGTTATTTTAACGTTAATTTAACAACACTTTTATATTTTAAAATTAATATAACACTTATAACCATGGTAAGTAAATTTTCTATTATGATTAATAATGCTTACATTTACAGAAATATTCTGTTTTTAGTTGGTTTTAATGACATTATTTTACAGAAATAGGTTGTACAAAAAAAATTTGTCCACAAAACATAATCAGCAAAAAGTCTCAGACCTGTTCACAAAAAGAAATCATCACAAATAAGTATTTGTCCAAATATTAAACATAAATTGTACTTTTTGGGGATTTATGTTCAGAAAAATAAATAAATAATTTAACCATTAAGAAATATTTGTCCACAAAAAAATAATCAACATAAAGAGTCAGATCTCTTCTCAAAAAGAAATACTTATATATCTTTGTCCACAGAAAAATATTAAAGTGGCCTTTTTTGGCATCACAGTAAAAATCTGTCCACAAAATAAATCATTAACTTGACAGGTAACGAGAGGAGGCAAGTTAGGTCAAACCATTCTAGTATGGGGTATAATCTGGCTTTTTAAGATAATTGGTGTTATAATGTTATAATTTAAGTTAAACACCACGGGATGTTTTCATGTTTTGTTGGCAAAGAGATTTGTAACTGCTCACTATGCGTAAATCTTTTTTGCACAGGGGCGTACATGTTAGTTGGGTTGTGTTATGTGGAATTAGCCTTGGGATTATATTTATAGTTAAACAAAGTCCAGTGAAGGTGAACATATTTTGCCTTTCCGTAAAGCTTCAGATACCCAGAAAAACGCAGGCTCTGCATAATGTTAAATCCTTTGAAAATCAACGGGCACATCTTTGTCTCCTCCAAGGGAAGAAAAATCTCTTCCTCGAAGCTTCGCAGTGATCATTTCTCCACATCGACTAATGTTACTGCAGTCGCACGCTAGAAATAGGTTGGCGCGATGGCGCCGAGCCAGGAGGAAAGACTGCATGAAGCACTGGCAATGTCCAAAGTTTGCAAACATTTCACATAAAAAAATAAATAAAAGTAAGTAAAGTAAAGATAGCTTACACAACATCAAGTCTATGGTTGGTAAACATTGTTAGGCAATTCTATATAGGCTATCGCTGCTATAGAGAGTGTATAGTAAGACCATCTCAGTTGGTCAAGGATAGGCACAGCTCCCAGTTTATTTCCACGGCAACAAAATGAACACATAATAAGCACATTCATACACTTGCCATAACTAACACTCAAGGACAACATTGATTGAGTCTCCAGGTCAGACCCCGCCTTTTGAAATCCACATATATTCAATGTAATACATATTATAGGACAGAACATGGGGATGGAAAGAAGACAAAAATAATATCTACAATGAGAAAAAAAAAAAAAAAAGGCATTTTTTGTCACAGATAAACTGCACCGGACTATAATCCACAAGTTGTAACATCAGATATTTATGCAGAAAGATGCTATGTGGAGGTTTTATTTTTATTATTGAGAACATTTATTGTTTTTTTTTTAATTATATTTATGTAATTTTTTTTAAAATTGCTTGCTTACAGCAACATCTTGTCTTTAACAGACTGAACGAGAATGCATGTCTAGCACCAGCATATTTATAGAGGATGGATGGATGGATACTTTTAATAGAATGTTCTTCTGTCTCACTTGGTTTACTTGATTATTTTAGTGAACATTAACCACATTGTACATCATTCATATATACAATCATGCATATATATCAATTGTACACGTCACAAACTTTTATACAAGATTTTATTCAATTTATGCATAATTTGTATATTTGTGATACTAACTACATTTTTAAAACTCTTTTTGAGCACAGCCATTCATCTTTTCAGTTTTATCTCATAGTTGACACCTTGAACAGATTGATTGTCTACTGGTGGCTGGCAAAACTACCCCACCGAATAACGCAGGCAAGCTGCACTGGACTATGAGCCAGAGGGCTCAAATCACGAGAAAAAAAAGTTGCTCGTAGTCCGAAAAATAAGGTATTCAAAACCTCAAGTGATACTACCAATGCGAGTCCTGCGTTTCACTATCAGGGGTGATCAAGGGCAGCTTGCTCAACTTCTTACTTCTTATACCTTGTATCCCATCCTATCCTGATGTGGATACTCCTTCCAGACAACGTTTTTATTCCCTCGGAAAGAAATTGAAATCAAACTCTAATATTTACCAGACCTTTTGCACTCCATGCGAAACTTACTTTTTGCTTGTCCTTGTCTCAGCTTTACTGCTCTCAAGCCTGCACAGCTCTGGGAAGCGGGCCAGCAAAAGGGTATCAGCCTATACGATCGTCTGGGGGTCTTAAGGAGCAAGTCGCAGTTTGATCAATAATGTATTCATTAACCATTTGACCGACTATAACGTTATGTATTCATTGAATACTGTTCAGGGTGTTAACCAGCAGAATCTGCAAGTCTAGGCGTCACATTTCACGAGTAGTTAGGTTTCAGTTTGATTTCACGTCAAGCCGAGGGGGGAAAAAACGCCCCCCCCGCCCCCGACTCCACGTTGGGACTCCGGGCGCTGAGGGGCCGATAGGGCAGTTTTGCTTTTTGCTGCCTTTGCAAACTGTTTCAGCCCTTTTAATCCTAGCGCTCTCACTTCCAGGATTAAGAGATTTGTACTCCCCGGGCTGTTTTGCATGCAGCGACAAAAGGGGGCATTATAGCGTGCATCGACCCAAAATGAACTCAATTTGTCTATTTCAGAACACTTTGTTGTGTGTATGTAAAATAGCTTGTTTTGTTTTGTTTTGTTTCGCTCTAGAATTCCCATACTGATAAGGAGTAAAGAAAATGGTATAATTATTTTATATTTAGTATACAGTAATCCACTGGGATTCATGTTGATAGGTACAGAGCGCTATTCAGGAGAGTGAAACCCCTTGAGTAATTGACGCGCCTCTAAAAATGTCTTGGTAGGCACTCCATCGTATATGTAAGATGGTAAAATACTGTATGTTTAAAAAATAGCATCATGCAAAAATCATTATAAAATACTTCTCAAATTATGTCATTTAAGGATACTGTGCACTCAAAAAGACAATTGTTTATTTAGTCGGCTGTCAGGTTCACCTGTTAGACATTTGTGAGAAACTATACACAAAGAAGGAGCAAAGGCATTTTTTTCTTTCTCATGCATGAGGAGAACGGAGAAGGACTGCACAACTACAATTCTATTTCGGTCTGAAACAGCCTCTCCGCACCCTCTCTTTTTATTAGGTCAAGAGTTCACTAGGTACAAAAGTCATTGCTGCCCTGAAGGATTGGGGGAAACATTTGGCAACAATGTAAACGATTGATTTACGATGGTGAGAAATGCGGTTTAGAGTCTATGCGTTATCTCCTTCCTCAGGAAGAGAATGGGAAACGGGTCGGGTCACGAAACTCCTGTAGAGTCACGAAACTCCTGTAGAGTCACGGGTCTGTCTCTTTCTCGAGATGCGTCAATTCCTCTTCTTCACAACCAGTAACAGAAAACATTCATCCTATTCCACCAACATTCTGATCACATAACAAACATACTAAGTGATTGCATAACGAATATGAGATAACCTTTATGCGATTATTATAACAGTGGCCTATAAACAGTAATTTCATTTTTCTAAAAACCCAGTCTCCCCCATATCAGGATGGTTCATCCCGGACGTTAAAAGTCTGTTTATAATGGGCTGGTAGTGGATAAGTTAACTCATTCACTGCAATGACAGCTAAATGTCAAAAACTTTTTTTTTTCCTGTAAATCACTTAAAATAAACTTACACAAGATTTAATTGACAAAAAGAATTACTCAGACACGTGCTATATATGCAGAATTTTAGTGCCATTTTTGTGACATTTTATTGCATTATGGGAAAAACACTTTTGGTGAACCTCACAAAAGTTGGAGATTAGTGTAAGTATAATTTGTCCTTGCTACCTGAGACGCAGCTGTATCAGAAATATTACAAAGATGAGAATGCTCATTTTGAAAACAAAGAAACTGTTAGTACAAATTTACGAATAGACAGTGTTTATAGTATATTTCTTTTGAAAATGCAACAAATACATGTTTATTCTTCCTCTTTTTAGCTCATCTTAAAGAGCCTTTTTTTTTAAAGGAAGAAAAAAAGATTACTTATGTACTACCACCATTTCCATTGACATTGTCCATCTATGTCCGTTACATATATGAACCTCCTGAAACCCACCCACTTCATTTGTGTCCACTGTTGTCCATTTTGTCTCAGAAAGACACCAATGTTAATTGCATCTCACGCAAACACGGATGGAAAGGCTAGGATGTCCTCTCGTGAGCACACTAGGACTTAGTAAGGTAGTTCGAATGAGTCAAAATATGTGAAGCGGAAACAATTGTCCACTAGTGGACACAAATAAATAGTCTGTGTCTCTGGACAATTAATAGCGATTGGCGGAATAATTAAATGCTGTTCCACCAATTGGCAGAAGGTAAAATTAACCTGCAGATCCAGCAGGTGCCATTTATACAACAGAATACTGTAAAAGCTAGTTAATTTATAATTAAAGTGAGACAGGATCATCATTATTCCAGCATTTGTATTTTATTATATCACTCGACACCTTGCAATCAACTTAGATCATCCCGAAACAATTCACAGATAACAATAAAACAATTTCAAACCATCTCCGACATCCAATCAGCCTGCTCGCAATGTCTGAGTATGGTATCACTGTTTGTATGTAATTAGAGCTGAAGTTCCACGGCTGCAGCTCTTCATGAATGCGGTTGCGTGACCTTTGATCTATCAGAAGCCCTTCATTACCTTAATCAGAAGCTCGCCCGAGCAGAGGATGTGAGGAACTCATCTCCTATAATAAGGTTGACAATGACAGCATGTGCCAGAAACTCGCTAATGACATCACTTGATATCCACTCGGGGCGACAGGCTCCTTGACCACGTCTTCATAAACAGGCGACATGGCACCTGCAGAATTCAATATATTTTGTTGGAAGTTTTAGATGGTAACGCAACATGTTTCATTTTGGAGAGGTGATGAGTTTTCTGTTTTTTTTCTCCAGGAAGGATTTCTTGTCCTTTGATATCTTTTTCATCCTGACTTTGTTGCCTTTTTTCTCATGCTTCAAAGACAAAGTTTTTAAAATAATGTCTCCTTCCTTGAAAGAAAGTTCCGAGGGACTGTACGTGCTCTTGTAGATTGAGTTCACCATAGGCGCCGTCGCAATATTTCACATCCATTTTGCAGATACAAAGAAGTGCACTTGTACAAAAGCGCAAACAATTGTGTGCATGCAGCTTGCACAAGAAAGGATTCTAACCCCATGAAATAAATATATATATATATATATATATATATATATATATATATATATATATATATATATATATATATATATATATATATATATTTTTTTTTTTTTCTGCGCAGTTTCTTGCTCAACTTGAGGTTGATTTGATCAGTTAACTATATTGACATTGGCTAGATTGTAGGGTTGCACAATTAATTGAGTTTTAATTGTGATCACTATATTGGCTGCCACGATAAAGTAATTCAAGATTCAAGAGTTTTATTGTCATATTCATTGTAATTCCACACAATGAAATTCTTATTCTGATCACTAACCCGAGCAGACTTCATTCCATAATCGAGCAAATAATAAGGTAGGCAATTAAAAAAAAAAAAAATAAGATGATCCACGGCGATATTAACATTTAAAAGTCAAGCACTTTTTTTTTTCTTACAGGTCAAATCAAGCACTACCACCAGAGAGCAATGTTTCCCACGTTTGCGTGACAAAAGCCTCTTATTTTCTCAGCCTAATATATTATTTAGCTGTGTGAAATGGCGTTGAGATTCTCCCCTGATTCCTAATATTTACAGTGCTAGCTGTCAATCGAGACCCATTATGAAAAATCCGATTGGCAAAAAAATGGAATAAATTCGGTTAGTAAAGGCTGAAAGTGACATTTTGACTGCTAATTGATTAAAAATTGCTTAAAAGTAAATAAGGTCCTCGGTTCTAAGTAGGCTTATGTTTTTAATTGGTTTGCACTCAGCAAGTAAGTTAGCTGTTTTGCCCTGTGTGCCAAGTTCTGCCATTAATTATTATTACTTTATTTATGTATTTATTTTAGTTAATCATTATTGTTATTATTTGTAAGTATCAATCCTTGAAGGCTTGTCTTTTTTACTGCTTGTTTAAAAAAAGGGGCAATAAATAGACATGTTTGAACGAACATGATGAATAATCGTGATTTCAATAATGACCAAAATAATCGTGATTTTTATTTTGGCCATAATCGTGCAGCCCTACTAGTTTGGGAGATTTTCAAACCTTAATTTTCAAATCTTGGACATCAAAAGCTCGCTTGAAATTAGATATGCAATACATTCTTCCTTAAATTCTTACTAATATAATGGCTTCACAATCTGGTGACTGGTGGTTGTTTTATTCATTTAGCTAATGCTAATAGGTATCTTGAATGAAAGTTCAACAGCGCTAAACCGGTCAATGCACTCATTTTGTTTAGTCCCGGGGTTGTACTAGTTGAGTCAAATTTCTATTCACCATCCCCGCTCATGAGTTGACATGGAACTAGGCAATCCGTCGCCAAATGGACCCACTGCAGACACACACACCTTCTGTGAGCTCTTCCGCATTTTTGGCGTGTGCTTTATGACACAAAGTCTTAAAAAAATATCAGTACAGCCAATCCTCCTCTGTATATTTTTACAAAGCTTTGCTTCATGAAGCGCTTGTTGAAAGCACTTGATTTTGTGGCGAATTGCCCAGTCCTGACAATTGGTAATCTGCTCCAACAATCCTAATCATGTAAAGCCTACATGAAACTGGAAACTGCTGATTAAAAACTTCAATGACATCAGCAATTAATGGACCCAAAACAACTAATATTAGAAGGGCACCTTTTGAGGAACGTTTAGAACATTTAAAAATACACTAACTATAAGTTACAATTGATATATTTTCAAAGCCGTCTCACCTTTATGCAATGTATTTGTGCGCGGTCACCAAATGTTCAATGGAGGTTGAATGATTTTGAGTGCACCTCGTCCTTGAAACCAGAAGACAAAGCAGCCGTAGCAATCTATCTTTTTGTCATAAATTCAGAAAGAGGAATAAGATAGGGATTTGACCGTGCTCGACTATAACTCTTATTAACGCTGCTGCACATTTACCAATTAACTCTATTGTTAACTGCTCTGATAACACCTCTTGCATAATGAGCTAGATTAGCCCTTTATCGAGATGAAAGACTCAATTTTCAGATTCCTCAGAAATGAGTTTAGCGGCGTGATTCATGAATTTCAATTAAAATGAAAAGACCTACTCCTGTTTGATTATGCCATCCTTTTTTTTTTTTTTTGGGGGGGGGAGCGAGTGCCATTCAGATCCCTGGATGAAGTGTGCACTTCATCTCTTCTCCCTGGGCAAAACTTCATTTCCATGTTTCTTTTTGTCACACGTTTGCATTTCCCCTCCTGGTCGCTGATGAGAATTTGCTGATTGAAACAAAATCAAATCAGCTCGTTGTAGTGACATTGAATCGGTCTCCTCGTTTTGAACACTCTGCATATTGTGGCCTCATTGATTACGGGTAGTCGATCTCGCACCTTCGTCAGCACAAACGCCGGACAGACTCCTCTTTTCTTTCTTTTTTTCTCCCCTCCCTCATTTTAATTAGACACTCTCCTTGCCAGAACACCGATGCTCAGAAATCTGCCCCGCATTATCTTTCAATCTCTGGTTTAGCGTTTTTGCCTCCGGAGCATTTCCGTGATTAGCAGCGGCTTGCGGCTGTTTGGGATTCTCCCTCTTCCTCCCCTTTCCGGACTCATCCCTCCCGCCGGCATCCGACCCTAATCGAAGGCTGATTGAGTGATAATCTATAGTTGTACAGTTCAGGCATGCCGCCAGCTCCCGCTGACCTCTCCGCCTGCAGAGCCGGCGCCATGATATCCCACACAGAGCTGGGAAAATCAACTCAAAGCTTTTCTGTGCCGTTACTCCGAGCCATAATATGAGGAGAGAAAACAAAAAGGCAGAATTTGGACACGGTCCGATCGGGATCTGTTTGTTCTGCTGCCCTTGGTTGTATCATTCCGCCACAGGCCAAGTGCGTGAACTGCTGATTCCCATCATAGTTGCTTCCACTCCCCAAGATAATAGAATGTCTGTCTTAACCCAGCGAGCCCGATGACCTTGTCTTCCAACTTTGTTCTTTCATGTTAAGTGCCCATCCTCGTGATGGATTTTATTTTGTTCCATAAAACAGCTAAAAAACTGCAAAACCTCTACCCGGCCGAACATCCCAAACTCCCTTAGCACGCTCGCCGGAATACAAATGGGATCCCTACGGCTGGGTGCCGTGTTGCTCAATAAGAATGATCAAGACAACACGCACGCTTAGTAAACACCGCGGCGCTCGGCCTCGCTGTATTCAACAATGGGTACATGACAAAGCACTGGCTGATCAAATTAGAGGGGATTTACGGCCCGCTCTGTCATGCCTCCGCCTGCTGATTACAGCTCGATTTGGAAAATAAAACTGTGATGAACTGAGTTGTTGATTAAGTTCACAATCTCTGGAGAAATTGTTTAGTCTGCTGTCAAATAATGGAGATGAATGTTGGAATATGACTGTTAAACAGCACACCATTTGTCCTCCTTCAAACGGAAAATCGTGGAAAGCTTCTAACCTCATTCAGTGTTTCGAGAAATATTTATTATTAGCCCTCATGACATCATCTTTCCATCCATTCATCCATCCATTTTCTAGAGGTGCTTATCCTCACAAGGGTTGCAGGCTTGCTGGTGCCTATCCCAGCTGACTGTGGGCAGTAGGGGGGAGACACCCTCAACCGGCTGCTAGCCAATTGCAGGGCGCACATTGACCAACAACCATTTACGCACCCGATCGCACCTAAGGACAATTTCGTATGTCCAATATGCCTGCCGTGCATGGGGGGAAGCTGGTTCAGGATCTCTTTGTTGTGGCTCTCACACGGATCTCTGAGAGGCACTTCAATATGTGAATAACCAGCACAAAATTGAGGGCTTGTTTAAAACCCGTTATTTGCTTTTGGTGTTTTCATGAAATGCTTTATTAGCTCCATAATGCTGTTTTACACCTGTGCGGGTGTTTAACACGCTCATAATCCACTGACACGTGCGCGCTCGTGTGTTTTTCAGCCCTGTGCACAGAAGAGTGTGTCCACGGCCGCTGCGTGTCTCCTGATACCTGCCAGTGTGAGCCAGGATGGGGCGGACTGGACTGCTCCAGTGGTGAGTGCACCTCCCACCCTCAGTCGCTATTAGTTACTTAGGCTCATTTGTGCCTAAATGGCTTTCACAGCCTGTTAGTTTAAAAGCATTTGCCTCAGTGTACGTCTATCGCAAAGCTACTTAGCTTTGTATCCTCTCTTCTTTGCAAACACAGCCAATGGAACAGGTAAGTCCCAATGAATTCATTTTCATTTGCTGGAAGTGGAAGTGATATGCTTGATGAATCTAACGAATGGATGGATGGCTGCAGCCCCGCTGTGTCTCACCGGCTCTCTGTTATGATCTTAATCATGATTAGACTGGTGCCTGTGACTTGTGGCTGTTCAATGATAAATCAATGTCGCGCTCTAACAAGCCATAATGTCGGTCGCTCTATTTAGTGGCTTTTCAACAGAGTTTCCAAAAGTTGGAAAAGATGGGAAGATGGAGCTCATGTGCTCTGCAAACAACTATCAGATTCAGATTTTTGTCTATTTGTTTTTAAATGTCTCTCACCAACTTTCCCTATTAAAACCAATGAAAATGTCATTAATTAATTCCCGCTGCACTGATGAAAAACAAAAAGCTATGTAATTGTTGCTTTTTTTTCAAAGTAAATTTTACAAATATTCGACACAAACGTAACAAGGGTCCAACCGATTAATCTGGCCGATTAAGGAGGCCCTTCAAATATGGGCAAAAAATTAATTCCTAAATGGCCGATATTTCAAGTTTTTATCTTCATGTACTCTAACCATTTAAAAGCGGTTGTAAACTAACACTGATGTCAATATTCACTACACATAAATCCATACATTTTTATCCTTAACTATATCATGAAATTTGTCGATCAGCTCGTTCTGTGAGCCTTTCATTCAAAGAAAGTTTATTAATGAGTTAATTTTTGCATGCATTAAGTAAGCAATTCAAAGAAATGACCCATAAAAATTGGCCAATGGGTGGCATGAGTGAAATGAGTTCTTCTTCGCAGAGGATAGGATAGAAATACTGTAAATGTCAGTGATCATTAAGTTTTTTACACATGTTCAAGCAGCTGTTCCTTAAAAATGTTAAAACACCATTGCATAGATTTTATTCTAGCACGTCTGTCATTTCCCATTTTGTGTTAGCCTTTATGTCGCAGACTTAAGGCGACCTCGATGAGGGTAGTAATAAATACCTTGATGCCTCTTTTTTCTTTTTTTGGCAATACACCCATTGTCGGCCTGCTGTGTACTGGTCACAATAATATCAACATTTAAAGGACTTCTACTAAAATTATCTCATCTGCCTTTTGCGTTTGTTGGATTTGAACCCATACCGACATTTGACATATACAGTACTCACATGACATATACAGCCATATTCACATGACAGTTTTTTTCCTGCATTTTCAACCCTCCTATTAGAGGGGTCAACTTATAAGCGCATAACTCAAAAGAGACCAATTTTTTTCCACACATCTGTGTAGGAAAAACATGAATTCAAATGTGAAATAAGTAATATCGTGTCATTTACAAGTCTTAAAATGATGATATATACCTCTCATTCAACACTGCACACTGCAAAAATGTACTCACAACCTGCCACTTGTGTCTTAGCTAACTGACAGGTTGCCAGTTACTACTCACTATAAGAGACTGGTTTACTCCAGGAAAAAAATAATTACTGTCAATATCATCAGACACATCTCATAATTGTCTAATTAGAATTTTAATGTTTTTGGAAAACAAACCAAAAAAAAGCTTTTAGAATACACGTCGGTAACTTTTTTTAATTGATCTTGAAACACAAACTTCAACTAGAGGTGCGAATGAGTAAGCAAAAGGAAAAAGTCTCAATTAAAATAAGGGAGATCTAAAAAACGTGTTTTTTCTTGTTTTTTTTTTCTTGTTTTATAAAACCATTCCACTCAATATTCAAGTGAACTTTATCATATTTCATGACTCTGTCACAGACTTTGCACGGATTGAGTATTATTATTATTTGTTTTTTCTTTTGTAAAAATATAGGTAAACTGTACGAGACGGTGAAATTCGTCTTGCCTGTTCATGAGCTGAGCACATTATACCTTATTGTCCTTGCGTTGCCCCTTGTAAGTACATGGTGTAACGATAACCTGTACAAACGCTGTTTTGAAACAATCACCTGTGTGTTAATTTTATTGTGCTTATACATTGCACTTCACTGTTATTCATAATTTGAGAGCACTATCCAAGATGTGTTATTCACACTATAAAATGGATTCTTTGAAAAGGCAGACCACACTGCCAACTAGTATCATGGTAGTGTAACTACAGACCAGCACTAATTCCCCTAGAGCAAAGGTATAAACTCGCACAACACATTCTCAGTACATAACGATAAATCAAGCTGTCAGAATAAAGAATGAGAAATTATATCAGTAGTGTTAGTGTATGGATCTATGAATTTTCATTAGCAAGAAAGCCATTCTCTGATTAGCAGATGTGTGTAAATCACCTGCTCCTGCGTCATTGCAGACTTGCGCCGTTTCAGCAGCAGTGTGCGCGTGTGTGCGTGTGTGTGCGTGTGTGTCCCGCCCCCACATGGGCGAGGCTACAACAACAAGGGGGTGCGTGAAGCTCCAGGGCATCCCCCAGGAGAGTTTAGTTCCACTCTTGCTTGGTTGGAGGCGCAGCTGAGCGTGCAATGCAGTGCGCAGGTGCTTTGCTAATCCAACTTATTAAAAGACTTGAGCAGCGAAACAAAGGCATTATTCATAACTTTGGATTTCCATTGCAGGCGCCCTCCAGGCTTTTTTCATTTACAAGCTTTCATTTGTTGAAAATGCGGAATCCCAGCCAATCCTCAAATGAAATCAAACCTCCTTTCTGTAGTGTAAATGGCGTATCTTCCTTTTTCTGCGTACTTTTTCAAACAAAATATAAGAGATGCAGCAATATCAGTCTCCATATATGCACGTGATTCTTACAGGCTACAAACACTAGCTACAGTGTTCATTTTATTGCTATGTTACGTTTCAGGAAAGGTATTAAAGCTAGGGTGACCAAACGTCTCGTTTTATTCATTGTTCTGTCTTGATTTTACGTGAGAATCATTCCAACGTCCCTTTGGGGGAGAATGAAGCAAGCCAAATATTCGGCCAGTGTACCTGTAAATGTCAATCACAATGCTGTCAAAGTGATTCACTCAATATACCGGTTAAAAAGAAATGAAAACTGTTTACTTTCACATTCACAACATATAAGTAGAACTACTTCCTGCTTCCATCAGAATCATGGGACGTCACATCAGAATAGGTCTGGGGGGAAAAAAAATAATCAACCAAGTCGGGTAAGTCGACTTTAAAAATAGATCTCCTAAAAATATCTATCTCGAAGCTCTGCCAGAATCCTATTTACGCAACCATTTTCTACACGGACCTTTCTTGCAGACGCCCCCAAATTTCAAATTAAGACAGAGCAAGAAAAATAAAAATTCAATTACTCGAAAATGAACTTGACATGATGGCTCCCTTTGGTGTCTTGGTGTACCACCTAGTGATCGAATGCCTGATGGTATTTATGTGATTAAACACACATATTGGATTGAGTAATTAGCAGGCGTTCATTAAAGACAATAGGAGCACATGGAGCTTCCGAAAAGAAGAAGAAAGGAAATAAGGTTTTGAACATCCCAAAAAGCACAAGGGCTGTATTATCCAACAATATAAGCTGTCGCTGCAAACAATCTATAGTGCCTCGGTTTTAGGTGTTCAAATTAGAGAGGGCAGTCAAGCGCGAAACGAGCCCAGTCTGCTTGTCAAGAAGAAGCAGCAGCAGTAGAAAAGGACTAGCATGAAGTTATTCACCTTGCGGTAGCTAACAGACAGACCCACTCATGGCGTATTGGTGAATCATAGTCTGTTAGGATACGATTACATGTGTAAAGTACAAATACCATTATGTAAGTGTCAACTAAATGGTAGTTAGTGCTTGTTGAGCTTAAAAGGCAATCACTAGCATGTGAATGCTAATCGCATTGCTAACTGCTAAGCGAGGGCAAATTTTGTTGGTGTCTAATAATTCACATGTAGAAGATAGTAAACAATGAACATTTATCCCCACTCAGTTCAAGCCACATTAAAAGTTGGTAAATAATTTGGAAACAATAAAGTAAAATATAAATGCATTTATTATTTGAAGGTGAGCAGAAGGCCGATTATTCAATTCTTTGATGCAATTACCCATAGGATAATTGAGTTTAGTGAGCTGAACTTTCTGGCGGCACCTTCCCAATTTGTGAGGGATATTGTGGCTACTCATTTTCAGTTTTATGAACAAGGTTTTTTTTAAAATAGAGTTCTTGCATTCAATATTGGAAGAAAAAAATAAAAAATAGAGTACTGCACTCACCCATGTCCCCATGTTGAATGGAGGTGTGTTCAATGACCACTCCCGCAGTTGGACATTTCAAACATCAATAGAAATATCCATCCAATATCTGTGGCCGCTTATCCTCACTAGTGTCACTAGCTTGCTGGTGCCTATCCCAGCAGTCTTCAGGCAGGAGGGGGGGCACCCTGGCCTGGTTGCCAGCCAATCGCAAGGCACAATGAGAAACAACCATTCACGCACCCAATCACACACAACAATTCTAGGTGTGCAATACATTTTTGGAATGTGGGAGGAAGCCGGAATAAGGTGGATTTGAACTCGGGACCCTGAACTGTGAGGCGGACGTGCTAAACACCGCATCACAGAGCCGCCCTCCATAGAAATACTCTATAAATGATTCATTGGATCAAAACTGTCCCTGAGCGTATCGCAGAGGGTGCATTGAAACATTTTATGGACACATGTCAACTAGAATTGCAAAGGCAAGGAACATAAATTTTACTTCATTGGCACAACACCGGGCCCGAGCAAAAATGTAGAATAATGGTGAGCGCGTTGGCTTTTCGCGCCGTTCAACTGTCAACCAAGATACCATTCAGCATTATCTAAAATCTTAACAAGCGGTCGCCACATTGACGAACGATTAGATTGGCAACAATAGTTCCTGGTGGGAATGTAAGGCGTATTTGATTTTCAGGGAACTTGCACTGTCCTACTTTTTAGTCTTGGAAGTCTAGTTGTCCTAATTTAAGCTCATATAAAAGCCATTTGATTGCTGAGAAGAGGGCACGATGTGTGGTGGTCACAAGACGAGGAATGCGTAAATGTGATTAGAAAGCATGGCACTGGTGCATGGGGTGGTTGAAGTGGAATGCTCGGCGGCCTAAAGCTAAAGTGACGGGCTTCCAGCCAGTGATTTGGCTCCCAATCAAAGGCTTGGACCTGGTTTGTAGAGCAGCACCTGGCAGGAAGTTGTTTTGTATATGTGTCAGGCGGCGAGAGGAGACTCAGACGTTTTTTTTTTTTTTTTTTGGGGGGGGGGGGGGGGTGGCAAAGCGAAGGCGATAAGCTTCCAGAGATTCAGCAAGTTGTCTTGCGGCTGAAGATATCAGCTGTTTTTCTTTTCTTTTTTTTGTTTTTCTTTTTCTTTGCCGCCTACTGGGATCCACCTGCTGATGCCAGAGAATTTTTCATTCTCTGCCCGGTCTTGAATCGAGAGTCCCGCTGGGACCAGAGCTGCCCTGTGAACTGCGTGGAGTCCCAGGGGATCTCTTCCACAAGGGCACGGTTGCTAAAATAAAAACAGTTCAAGAAGGACAAGACAGGATGTTTCTTGTTGACTGTCACAATTTTGGAGTTTAGTTCTTGAGTTCTCCTGAGAAATTGAATGAATGTTTAATTGTTGCTGCTGGTTTGTGTGTCGTGTTTGTGCTGTTGAACACGTTCTGCTCTTATCGTTTTATGTTTCTCTTCACAATTCCCAATGCACAGCATCAAAGGGCATTTTTATGTTTTCGTTTTGGCTATAAAGTTTGAGCTTTCTTATTGTTTTGCTGTCTTCTGGTTTTTATGATCAAATTATTTTCGTCTTGTGTGGATCAACAACTGCTTCCTGAAAATTCAAACTGTGGCAGTAAATTAATGAGGGAAAAAAAATGAAGTGGATTATTTATTAACTCATTAAATGCCAAAGACATATTTTTGTGTTTTTAGGAATCGTTCAAGAGAAATTTAACCCCAGCTACTTGTTTGTATTTTTTACCTGTATTTTTTCAAGTGTTTAGCTCAAGGAGGGTCTAAAACGGCTTGTACTAAATGAATTAAGTAAAAATATATCTATATTTATAACCTAGATATCTAGATAGCTATAATAATCAATTACCAATATGTAATTAAGTACTAAGGTAATTGTTTATAATTACTTTAATAGTTATTGTCGTTAAATAACTACTTTAATTGTTAACTGTGATCAAGTCCTAAAGTGATTACTTTAGGAAACTCAAGTGATGAATTAATCAACTCTCTCAGGCAGCAGTGCTAAAACTAAGCAATTACTTCAGTACTTTAGCACCTAAAGTAATGAAACACCTTTAAAGTGCCAAAAGTACGCAAATATTCAAACACTTACGCCCATGAAGTAATAGACTTTAATACTGATTTCTGGAAGAAATTGATTACTTAAAGTATCTAAAATAATCGATTAGTTTAGTTGAATATTAAAGGACTCAATTACTTTAGTGCTTGATTAATTTAGTATACATTCAACTATATATATATATATATATATATATATATATATATATATATATATATATATATATATACACATTTGGAATTTTAAAAAACTAAAAATATGTCTTTAGGATTGAATGTGGATTACAAATCCACCTGTTGCCTATGTATAACAGCCCACAGACCAATGCTATGATTTGAAACGTAAAGCCCTGGCTCAATAAAGGTTGGGAAACACTCCGATTGTTTGTTACACTGAGGAGAATGACATTTTGAGGTTCTTATAGGGTGCAACAAATATTGATCCGATGGAATGGAAAATCTAATATCTTTAAAAATCCCGGTGTGCTATTGTGATTTTTTAATATCGGACCTCAGTTCAATAAATATCTGGATATACACCATATTTTATCAACTTTTGAGTGTTGTTCAAACTTTTTTTTCCACGTGTTGCTACTTATTACATTAAGTCAGCTCAGTGAAAAATGTGCACATAGTCGAGTCAGGAGTTTCATACATTCAGTCTCTGTTGTTTTGAAAATGATTAAAAAATCAAATCCAGGACTTGATTGTGTTTTTTTCCCACCATTCAGTAATGCCCTCTCCATCATTTTTTAAGTCCCATCTTGTAAGTGACTTCCTGTTCATTTTGGACTCAATTCTACTGTCAACCAATAGATGGTGATACGGTGTATATTTACACACTTTGTATAATACTTTTTGTTAATGATTTCTCTCAAAGATTATGTTTTAAAATATTATAAGGTGTTTAAATGTAAATAGAATCTTTTGAAAGTGTTTACAGACCTTAAACAATATTTTACTGTAAATGGGGTATTTTTTTGGTAAACGCTTCATTGAGGGCGGGGTCGCCGTAGTAGGTCATGGAAACTTGCTCAATTTCCTACACTGCTGAGAGTCAGTGAAAAAAGGTAAAATAGACAAAGCACAACACACAAACTATCATCAGCGACACTTTATGATCTAATCGAGTTGATCAGCCATGGTCCAAGAGGTAGCCTATTCCTCCCCGATCGCCTCCGAGCAGCACACGTTTAACACCTTTAATTGCTGCATTCAACCTCAGAGCACTTACTAAAGGAAAATTGCTGCAGACAGGGGGGCTACTTACTTAATTTTGATTGGCAAATAAATCAGTGACATTATTGTATATTAAATTTTGGAATCTCTGTTAGTTGTAGCCCATCACGGAGGATACTGCGAGTAGCAACACCAACAAGTTGAACTATTAACACAAAGCGAGCCAGACCTAATGCATGCAGCAAGAATGTACTTTGAAAAGACTCCTGGGAGGATTCCCTCTGGCACCCGTCAACAACATTTACACATTATTCTCAGAAGTGCATGGAAGCCAGATGGTTCCCCTCCTCTCCCACAGCAGCAGGACATTGACATGCATCACCGTCAAAGACCTACAGGATGCAAATTATACCATCCGGGCGCAACATGCATGTGCAGAAAGACTCATGTCAAGTTAGTCTCCCAGCCCATTCATCAGGCACGTATACATTTTAACAAGAACTGTAGCTCTTTCTCTACGACACATCCAGTGTAGCTCTAAACACCAATTCGATCCTTTGAAAACAAAAGGCATTCCCAGCAGAACTGTTTGCCAGGGTTAGCTCACGCCCCTTGTAGCGCTAGCTCACGCTCCTGGTAGCGCAGTCAGAAATATGGCCAAGTTGGGACAGGTTGGCTAATAGCTATGCGACGCTTCTAAGCAAAAGTCAACACTGCGTAGCTTGCTTGTTGAGCATTGCACCGCCTTCCTGCAGTGAGCATCCACTCACGTCACGTTCAATGTGAGGCCTCTAGATGGCGATCTTTTGACTCGATTGGCTATTACAGCTGTCTATGAAGTTATACTCAAATATCCATCTGCATTTGCACAGAAGCCCGCAGCCTTTTCTGCAGGAAGATTTCATACTGCCTGGCAACACAAGTTAGCTGAATTCTAATTGGCTAAAAACTCCAACTTAAAATTATAACACTGGAAGGAGCGTAACCAAATAGATATAATAAGACATGAAAAGAACAGAATATGGAGAATAATTTTATGTATAAAAAATATATATATATATATATATATATATATATATGGCTGTTGAAAAATAATAATTCTCATCTTTGATTGACACCCATGTTTATTGTTTGGCAGTAGTGTAGGTGTACATTGCAACACGTTTAGAGGTGTAATATTTGTCCCCATTATGTTACAGTGCCGTTAGGAGTATCATAAAAAATAGTTTAACACTTCTAGCTTGTAACAGAAGAAAATTTGCACCACTTTTGGAAATGGGTGGGATTAGATGTCACTCCTGGTGTAGTGGTACACTCTCCTGTGTAGGCAGTGTGGGTTCAGTTCCCTCTCAGTGGTGGTGTGAATGTGAGTGTGAATTGTTGTTTGTCTCTATTTGTGCTCTGTGATTGACTGGCAACCAATTCGCAAGTAATTTGCCTAAACAAGGCTCAAGCTCTCAATGACAAAGTACACGGATAAACCCACAAGGAAATTAATTAATGGATATATTAGAGAACTTTATGTATCTAATCTCTAGTTCATTATAATTACCTACATACTTACTGTATGAATGGTCTGTTTTGAAATAAAACAGATAAACCACCAAATCGATTTGCCAAGTTAAGCTGCGCAATCTTCTTTATTTTTTATTCGTAGCGAGTATTTAAATCTCATATCTAGACAGTCATTGAGTTAGTATCTGATGATCATTATCCCAAATAAAACTCTATTACATTAGTATTTAGACAAGCATGCAATAAGACACATTTACTGACAACTATATTTGTTTTATAGCAGTTGGGCCACTTGGTTGTTTGTACAGCATTTCGTATTAGTGTGCTGATTCTGGAGAATGGCACTTTTGTGGACAGCAGTTACAACTCTGTGAGATGATATCCTTGCATCCTTACAGTACAGTATTCAAACATTCAATGCAATTTTTGCATGCCTCCAGTATGTCAAGTGAGTTAAAGCAGTTGTTTCTGTAAATTGTTTTTTTGGCCCAGAGCACACATTGACTCGCCGCTCTGCTCTGGAGAGTCTTGTGCCATCCCATTAAACAGGATTTATGGCACCCACGAGCTCACTACTCCATTACCTTTGGGAGAAGGCCTAAAATGTGTGCGTACATTTGAGCGGACGTGTTTTCATACGTGGGAAGGGAGGGAAAAAAAAGCCTGGCATTTACCGTGTCGATGGTCAACGCGATAAAATAATTTGGAGGCATCGCATTGTGACGACCGCTATCGCACTTATGTTTGTCATTATCCACTAAGAGAGCGTCTGAGAGTCTGAATAGATGGCCTGATTTAAGGACATTAAAAGGCCTTATCTGCTGTCCTTAAGAGAAGGTCAGCACGTCTAAAATTGCCGAAATGCCATGATAACAGTTTAGAGAGACACAATGGATTCTGAATACTAATGAAGAACAAAGCTCATTTTGCAGTCTGTAAGTCACGCTTGGTTTGGGTCCATTGCCATTTTTCTGAAGTCACTCTGAACAGGCATTGGCTAATTATTGTTTTTGATGGGCTGTTTACACAAATGCATATTTGCTCCACATTATTCCCTCTATGCATTGCAATGGTGTTAATATGCAGTTTAGCTTGGAGTGCTTTTTTTGTATCCCCGACAAATCTTTTTGTGTTCTGAATCATCACCTTTTCAACTCTCTTCCTAACTTGATAGCCGTTTTAAACTTTCTGACCATTTAATAGCACATACACAAAAGTTCATTTGATTAAGTCGCAAACACATGAGCATTTCAAAATGTTATGAGAACTCAATAATGGCTGTAGGGCAAAAAAAATGTTTTTCTTTCACTGTTGGTACTTATTAAAGTGCTCTCAGGCACACAATTGTAAATTGGGACCACTGTGGTCAATATCAGTGCATTAACAATGAAACAAAACAAGTTATGTGTGCACACAGACCTGCACTGTACATTTTCTTCCCTTTGTGTATCCTAGAAAAAGAACATAAATGTCCTAGAAACAACATAAACAGTAATCCACTAATTTAAATCTTAAGAAAATCCATTGGATGAGTGTGTGTGGACGTGTGTGTATATATATATATATATATATATATATATATATATATATATATATATATATATATATACTGTATATGCATATATATATATATATATATGCATATATATATATGCATATATATATGCATATTTATATTTTTTCTACTCTATTAAATATGTTTATGCATGAATGTGTACAGTATACATACAGTACAAGTATGTATATTTGTGTATTTGTATGCACGATATGATTTTTGTAAAAGAGGGAAATGGACAAAACAAAAAGAAAAGAAAACATTTTAAAAAGATCAAAACCATTGTTGGTGTGCGGCTGTGTGCACTATGCAGAGTAAAAAGCTATAACGTCAAATCAAATTTAAACCGAACGCGATCCAAAGTGTGCATTTGCCAGGAATGTACATGGTAAATCTTATCGAACACTAGCACAAGTACGTCTGCTCAGGTTCTCACTTTCCCAAGCGCTTGCGTTAATATTACCGTGAGAAATTGTGCAGGGTTTCATTTGCAAACACTTAGTCAGGCCTTGCTGGAGTCCCTCAGGAATCCCTTGCGTTTAGCTTCTTCGCATCCTCTGGGGCCCGTGTTGGGATGACCTTGCTTTATTCTACGTTTGGCGGAATATTAGCAGTCTTTCTCGGATCCCCCGGCGCCCCTGCAATCTCCCGATGTTTAACCCTGCACTTCATCGCAATGGTGCAGTGATTACAGGCCATCCTGAGGAACATCGATTGTCCTGCTCCTCCTAGGCAACCCGCACAATGCTGACGAATGAACTCGTGGCCCTGCCAAGTCCAATTAACTGTCAGTGCCGCATCGACGGGCTCCTCCGTTGGTTGAGAGTGAAGAAAAACAAACTTTTAATCAAATTTGCCTTCAGGCCCCAGGGTATTTGGGGTTGTAGTTTGCATTCTGCGGCACTCTCGCTCCGCCTGCATTCATGCCACCCTCTGAGGAGGTTCTATTGCATGTTGTGGACCCAAGATAGCGCAGCAACCGCCACCTTTACTGTTATCTCTGACTGATGAATCACCGAGCGTTTTAATCATATACAGTTACATTGTATGGTAACGAGACTGAATGTATTAATTCCTATTTGCATTCCTTAACATACAGCGCAGTGTTTGTCGCGCCGGCGCAGAATTACTTTAGTGCATTGTTTATTTTCGGTGGGAGTTTACAGCACACAAGCGCACAGTGCATGTCATTGTTTTGAATACCAATAAAACAATTGACTCGTTGATCAATAAAACCAGGCTGCCATCTAGCAGAATACTGTTTTTTTTTTTTTTCACAAAGTATTAACATCTCCACAAATCCCCTCTGTTAATTCTCCCAAGGTCGAGATAAACAACGGTGCTGTGCTCTCCTGTGATTAGAGTAATGCAGACATTACAAGCCCCAAAATTCAATTAAATTGTTTGCTTTTGCCACACAAGGAGAAGGAAAGACAATCCGCTATCTACTTTGAGCATTCAAACTCTAGTTTTCAAATTTTGACAACAGGCACTCTGTGTAATGATGGTCAAACAATCAAAATGATTTAATACAATCAAAACGCCTGAAGAAAATACGGAATCGGTCGCCCCCTTAACAGCTAGAAAAGCCTCTGGGAAGATTACATGATTTTGGAGCGTGTCTGTGAGAATTTTGTGAACAACTGTGAGGATTGGAGAGAGTCTCACTCAAAATCTCTGTTGTATTGTTAAAAGTTACATGAGGGTGTTGAGATCAGGATTGTTCTACCGCAAACTCACTCAAGCATGCAACTGTTATCCTCGTACTTATTTAAAAAGAAGGGAGCTTTCCCAAACGGGTCTAAATAAGGACCTAGATTCAATTGGAATATCTTAAACAGTTAAACCTTCGCAAAAAGGAATAAAACATTATTGTGAGGTTTGACCTGTAGACCACTAACATAGGCAAAAATGTACACTACATAACAACAGCAATACAATAATAACAACAACAATAATAAGTCTGCCTTCATAGATGACTAGAGGACAGTCGAGGAACAAAAGCTTTGTTACAATTTTGGGTGTCTAAACAATAACTCAATTACCAAAACTAATCAGCACAAAATTTGGTAGTTGATTCACTGCTGATTAATTGATTAACCGCTAAACTCAGTAACATAAAGATAACGCCGAAGGTTATTTGCACATTTGAGCAGTAGTAGTCACAGTGGGCGCTTACCTTATCCTGTTGTGTATGCGCAATTAATGGAAACTTTTTATAGGACAAAAGTGCTGACATTCCAGTTCAGCTAAAATGAAGACGCCCCCGTCTGAGCGATTTGAATTAAAAGTCCTCACCTTGTGATTCTCTTGCCTTTGTTCCGGGCAGAAGCGTTTTAAAAAACGAATGACAGATTCGCCCCCAACCAGACAGCACAAAAAGAGGTTTAAGGTCTGTGGATCGATATCACCTGCGCTCGCGTGGACTTTCAAACAAGATTCCACGTGGATTTGGATTCTTACATCGTCCCCTTGTTTAGCTTAATCAAAAGTGACTAGTGATTACACATATTGATGTTTTGTTTTAGTATTTGAGACACTCGTCCTCCCATGCAAGTAATCAATCACAATTGAAGGCTCACGCTGACAGCCGCTGGAACCTCGCATCTTTTTCCCAGATGACTCAATTCATTTGTTTGACGCCGCTTTAATGTAACTACAGTATGTTTTCAATCTCTCTCCATCTCACTCTCTCTCTCCCGCACGCACGTAAAGCTCCATAAGTTTGCTTCACTTTGACTTTGAGACTCGAGGAAGAATTATTCAGAGGCTGCGTGAGTTTCAGATCGAGGAAGAACGTCGCTGCTCTTAGAGCCAGCAGTTCATTTGACATAAACACCAGGGTTTCCTCATTTTTTTGGTTGGAGAAAATGCTCAAAAGATTCAATTTTATCCTGGAGAGATGAGGTTTGGGGGGAGAAAAAAAATGGATGTATTTTTTTCTGTTTCTGTCCTTTTGTACTATGCAGCTATCTTTCTATACTTAGTCCATCCAGGGAGCATATTGAATCTATTCATTTCCTTTGTATTTTAAAAAACCCTTGTTACAATGCATTTGTAGTACTACTGTGATTTTTTTTTTTCCTAACAGTGAATATTTATTGAAATATTCGAGAATAATGCATACACGTTGACAGCCAACGGTGTCAACTCACGAATGGCAATAAAACATCCTTATCATTTTACTTTCGTCAGCCGAAGCAATATACTGTAATTTGGCACTCGTGGTGCCCGGGCATGCAGGAACTCAGCCCAAGAATTTATGACTTTATAATGATCATTTGCATAATGTGATATCATTAAAAAACAATTAGCGCTTAATTTTTTGTGTGCCCATGTCTCTGTTGTTTAAAGTGATTTAGAAGGTATTGAGGCACTCCAGCTTAAGTGTGTGTGCTCAGTTTGAGGGACACGTCCATAACCTGTGGTACATGGCAAGTTCATTTCTTGGTGCGGGCAAAAAAAAAAAAAAAAAACACCTTCGGGCTTTTATGCAATTACATCCATCCGTTATTTTGACCGCTTATCCTAATTAGGGTCGCGGGTGTGCTGAAGCCTATCCCAGCTGTCTTCGGGAAGTAGGGAGGGTACACCCAGCCAATTGCAGGGCAAACAAAGATGATTCACACTCACAATCACACCTGAATTTAATTCAGTGTCCAATATAACAATCCTGCATGCTCTTGGGATGTGGGAGGAACCCAGAGTAGTTGGAGAAAACCAATATAGGCATGGGGAGAACATGCAAACTCCACACAGGAAGATTGGAGCCGGAGACAAGTCCACGGCGTCTGCACTGTGAGGCTAATCAGTTTTCCACCGTGCCACCCTTTAATACATTGATGAGAGACAAATTTGAGGAAGGGGGCGATCCAATGACAATACAGCAGTCTCACCTCATAAGGGCAAGCAGATGGATGGAATTTTGAATGTAGTGACTGGCAAACAGGAATATGAACTAATACCCTTCATCAAAAGACATCTTAAGGTCAATTTAGAGATTAGCATCTAATTTCATCACACGTTTGAATATGTTTGCTGAAGACGACTTTAGAGCGCCTCGTCGTCATCCGTGCGTGTACGCATGTCTTGGAGAGAAAGTTGAAAGTGTGAAGGACCAGGCCTTCTTTTTGCCATGGCTGTTTTCAAGCGCTTCGTCGTGGCGAGGAAAATCCCAGAGATAAAATGGTGGAATATATTACAGCCACGGAGGCTTTAAGAGGAGATATATTGACAACTCAAACATGTATGTATGTGTAGGCTTAAGAAAGATGTAAGAGAGATGTAACAGTGTTGTTTGATTGACACTTGACCGTTTCATTGTTCGGTGGACACATCCACCAACCCTAGCCGCTTGATTTTTCGTTGTCAACATTTTGAAGCCTCATATCCTTGGTCATTCTTTACATTTGGCAAGGATATCAGCAACATTAGTCTTCTGTATAAAATTTAGAGGACATTTATTTTGGCTTTATAAGGACTTTAATACGTTCTTCCTTTGTACATGTACCAATCCTCCACAATGTTTTATGGAAAACAGTTGAGAGGTTTTGCGTCCTCTTTTGGATCATAGAAAATATCTGTTATCAAAAAGAAAGAACTTGATTGTTCATAAATATGTGTCCACAAAAAATAATCAACATTAAGTGTCAGACCAGTACCCAAAAAGAAATAGAATTTGTCCACAGAAAAATGTCAAACATAAAGCGTCCTCTTTTAGGATTATATTAGAGATCTGTTCACAAACACATATCATTAACTTGACAGGTAACGAGAGGTGGCACGTGATAATTTGGGTCGAACTATTCTAGTATGGAAGAGAATCTGGGTTTTTAAAATAATGAACTTGAAAAACCTACATAATTCGTTTTATGAACTTATATTTTCCTGAAACCTTTCATTAATGCAATAATTATTTCTAAAAGATTTTTGCATGATTTTTTTTTTGTTTTATATCAAATCTGAGTACTCCCTGGTGTTCCTTCAAGTACCCCTACCCCCATTTGAGAACCACTGGTCAAGGGAAGCTAATATGAACTCTGTGTCAAATAAGAAGAATGGCTGTAATATGGGGAAAAAAAATGTGGAAAGCAGAGACCATGCAAATGCAATTTGCAATGTGTGCAAATTGAATATTTTGCATGGCAGTAAGAATAGAGCTCCATTTAACGCAACTAATTTAATTTGCCCGCTAAAACAACTGAGCCCCCCCCTCTAAAAAATGAATTAAATGTTTCACTTGGTTCAACCCACTGCTCAACGATCCATAAAAGTTCACTTACTGGGATAGTTTTGTTAAAGAAAAAAGTTAAGAATCTGATACACTTTTTTTTTTCTCTTTAATACATTGCAGATATAAAAAAAAAAAAAACATGTTATCAGGGCATCTCTAGTTTTCTCCCTCATTGGGTCAAATCCTCAACCCGGTGTGCTGGATATGACTAACCCAGGATTGGCCTGGTCACATTTGGACCCAGCTCTGGGTCATCCAATTTTGGTTCATTTTTGACCCAACACTTCTAAGAGTGTACAGCAAAAGCATTTATTTGGACTTCACAATGACTTTAATGGGCTATTTCCTAGTATGTGTATCTATCTTTCTTGAAGATTTAACAAAAACAGTTGTTTTGTCTAAACCTGATAATTCTAGTTTTCTGAAACAATTGACTCTATGCACGTTCACCCATATTTTACTATGTTTATGTACATAAATTTAAAATTACGTTCAGTGTTAGGAGCTTAGCTACAGACCACAGAACAATTTGCTTAGAATTATTTGACTATCTCACGAAGCAGGTGGGGGTGCCCCCTATCGACATTCCATGAACCAACATCAATCTATGCGCTTTGACCAGACCCCTAGTCATTGACTGCAAATGCCCCGTGGCACAATTGGCTCCATGCTAATTACAATTGATAATTGAAAAAAGGAAATCAATGTGTGCAAATCGGGAGCGGTAAGAGTCGTTTTTATCAGCTTGACATTGTTTTGTTTTTTTTGAGCTGCAAACACTACTTTGTTTATTTCGCTGCAGTGTGTGTGTACCGGTGTGCCCGGTGGAGATAAACTATTATCCACCTCTCAAGGCTTTCTGCTTGTTGTTATATTAAAAGGAACCAAAAGGTCTCCGCAGGACGAGGCGGGTTATTAGATAAAAAGAAAAGTGTGACAGCCAGTTTAACAATATGATGATCCACAAGCTTTTATGAGCTGTGTGAGGTTTCGTCAAACGAGCGCCTGGTTTACTGTGCGAGGGTGTCTTTTCACTCTATTTCCATGCTGCAACAACACAAAAATGATGGGGTTTTATTTGAAATCCCGTAAAGTTGTTTGGAATTAAGTCTGCCAAGGTGCAGCTTGGTCATGCTCGGTAGCCCCGTTGACCCAGCTGTGGATGTACCGTCGACAAGCTGACATGCACCTGCAACCTCCCATTGATCCGTGCCTCAAATACTGAGTGCAAGTCAGAAGAAACCATCAGCTCCACTTTGCCGTACCGGCCGATTCAGAGTGTCTTCGTCAGAAAAGGGTTTTTTCTTATTTAGTCATCACTTTTAACGATTCAGATAATCAGCCGTCTCATCCTGTTTCCACCCTTTCACTTGCAAGACGCTATCAAGGAGCCAGAACGCACGTTCGGACTTAAGCAGCTGAGCAATTTGTGTTCCGGGCATCTCCTCCTCGTGTTGTTAACTTGGCCCTGCGCTCATCAGTCTGGGGGGAGGGGGGTGGGGGTGCACATGGCCTTGGAGAAGATGAATTAAGGCAGGACAAACAACACGCCCAACAACAGAAGCCGCAGCGGGGCGCTTCTCCAATCTAGCAGAACCACCCCGATGATTATTGGCAGATTTTTATGTATGCTCTCCAAATGCATTTGTCAAGCTAACAGCAGCATGCCCGTGCTGTAGTCTTGTTTTGTTTACCTACTGTGGCTAATATCAAAACCTTAAATGACTGCAGTATATGCAATCATTCGCATTTGAATGCTTCACGGATGGCAGAAAATGCTTATGATCTAAAAGTTTTAGTCAAGTAAACAATGCTGGACTTATGGCTGCTTTTGTGAAAAAATGCTGAGTTATTTATTCTTCTCACAAAACCCCAAAACAACTTTTACCGTAGTGTAGTATTTGTAATCATTTGCATTTGACGCACGGCAGTAAATGCTTATGATCTAAAACATAAATTGATGTAAACAATGTTGATGACTGGTTTTGAGTTTGTGAAAAATGCTGTTTTGATGTTTTATTTGACAAACACTCAAAATAATCGTGATTGTGTAATCATATAATTCAGTGCACCTTAAGAGTCCAAAAATACATAATTTGATTAATTTGTCATTTTAAAAATCTAAGATTTGAAAATTACCTAAATTATGTCATTGATGTTTTGCAAAAGTCACACAATACTGGACATGTTTACAGTAGTTATTAATTGCTTAACTCATCCAATATTGTCCATTTTTGCACACTTCTTTAGCCTAACACTCAAATAAAAAAAATATTACACATTCTTAGCTGACATGAAAACAGTTTGTGGAGTATCTTAAGTACATAAAATTATAAAATCACGAACTGACTCAATTTTTTTGCTAGATCTGATTTACTATTGTCAATATTTTATAATCCAGATTAGCTCATTTATATGTATATTTCCTTTGAAAGATACCAAATATATAAAATACACACCAATGTTTCGCAGAGTGGAACCAAAACTATAAGTAATAAGGATCATACACAAGCACCCATTCAACTGATCAATATTTCCTAAATGGCCTCTCTTGTGTGCTTGATAGTGCAGAGAAGGGTCCATCCTAGCGCAAATCTACTCCCCACATACTGATAATAGCTATTTCATGTAACCGTTAAATAAGATGATGTTCTGTCTGGATTTTCCAAAGAGCAATACATAACTGCAGATAATAAAACATAAACCATAGAATGTGTCCTGTACAGTATCTGCATCTATTATAGCCATAAATGTAAGAAAAGTGAGACAAATGTATGACTCCCCACAATAATCATCACTTTTCCCGTCGCACCAGTCCCTTGGAATATTCACTTTATTAGTCTGCATGATTTATTTCATGTGCCGTGATGAATGGATAAATGTTGAAGAACGTTATCGAATGTCCCGGCCGCGTTACAAATAGCTCATTGTCGAAAGGCTGCATATTGTGGTGTCAGCTGAATTGCGAGCAGAAATGTGTCATTGTTCCTGTAAAAAAGATGAATGTTAAATATTTTAGCGCGTGAAGCCTGACTCGCTATGGTAAAGTTATAATGAAACTGTGTTATCTCTTAGGGGCAATCAATAAGAGTTACTACTAATATATTTTGTTACGAAAGATTACAGTTCTGTGCTAGGCCATCACTAATGACCCTCTTGAAAGCAGCTTTTTTTACATTATAAAACAACAAAGAGTAGGGCAGATATATTGGGGTTTATTCCGTTTACATTTCAATAAAGGGAAATTTGTAATTATAAAAATGAGCTACAGTATTCACCAGTAAAAAGAAAAAAAAATTCTGACAGAAAATATCACCGCCACCAGTTAAATGTTCTTTTTTATTTTGATATTGGGGAAATGTGTTAAAAAAAAAAAAAATCAGTTCACTGTTTGAAACATTGCATATCATTGAAATGAAATATCCAGCTCCTCGATGATAGCACCTCGATGATCGATCGTCACACTTTAATGCACCTATAAGGCAACTGAGATGCGCCATAATATTGCGGTGTGAAATCAGCTTCAATGTTTTGACGATCGGGGAACGTTGCAATGGAGAAAAAATGAGATTTACCCAATCATGGTGCTAGACAGTGCTCCTGCCCTCTTGTGGAAGAACGTGAAATTGCATTTAGCATGTATTTTAGATATTTATCAACAGAGCTACGAGCCAGATTATAAGTATTACGACAGAGGCTGCAGGCTGGATAAACTATGATCACGGATCGCATTTGACCCCCCAGGCCAGACTTTGGGCCCATCTGATGTAAAGTACTGAAAATGCCTTGCGCTCTTGGACAATGCGATGTTTACAGCTGCACAACATATCATTTTTGTCAACTGAAAGTAATTTAATTTCGAAGCAACTTTCTCAAACTGCCTGATTGTGGAAAGCGTTACGGCACGTGTCCGGCTGCAACCTTGCACACAACTTTCCCAGACGACCCGCTTTTAAAGAGTTCGGCTGGTCCGGTTTGACTTCAGCCGTTAAAGGCTTGAGGTGACTTTGTGTGGCACCTCCTTATTATAGAGTGTCAATCAGTGTAGCTCAGGAGGCCTCGCTGAGGAGAACTTGTGAGCAAAGTCAGCTGCTGGAAGTTGTTTGTTCTTAATCCCACTGCAGCCGGTCACTCATCACGCTGACTCTTGAGCGCACTTCAAAGCTCGGCAGCGGCGCCGCGGCTTTCTTAGCCCGTGCTTTGGACGTCACCTTCAAAAGTTTGCAATTGGCACCTTCCTCACAATGCAATCTGTTTGGTTCCAGGCAGGGAGATTATAGCTAGCACCTTGGGATTGTTCTTCCCTCCTGTATGTGAGGTTATCCGCATCCTTACTCTTATACAATATGAGCTCTGAGAATACAAGGCGGCTCGCGTAAGTGTCCGCTCATTAGATAGCCTGACCCGGGTCGGTGCAGTTAATGGTTGGGATCGCGAGCCTCGCTGGTTTCAAACGCGACGCGAGACCTGTTGGCGGTGCAAGACAACTCGCTGAGGGCGAATCGTCACGTCACTCAATTTAGCAGCGCTCCCCAGAAACCGATGTCCTCACGCTCGTGTCCCCTGTGTTTGCTCGCCGCACATCAGCTCCGACTTCTAAATGACAGTTAATTGCTGTCAATGCGAGCAAAGTGAGAGAAGTTGGATAATGGGCTTTTGCTGTGTGCGTGCCGAGGCTTTCCACTGCAAGCCACAGACGGTTTACGACTCTGAACGGGAGCACTGGTTAAGCTCGTGAGCAGCAGAAAAATAAACGATGCGATTCTCAACTACAAGTTGAGTGGTGTGAATGTAATATCCGTACTATAAAGTGGAATGTTGGAGCTCAAAGTGAAGTTGATTGATCTAATGCTACTAATTACAATGAGAAGGAGTGTTAATGACACAAGTAGGCCTCTGTATCCTGAAAGGGGAAACTAAGGCTAGGTTGTCACTGCGATTTTTTTTTTTTTTTCAAGAGGTCGTTCAGATTTTCTAAAAGCATCCTGTATATCAGGGGTCTCAAATGGAAAACATGCAGGTTTGCGGCCCTCGAGGTCTGGAGTTTGAGACCCCTGCTGTATATGGCTTTTGTGTGAATGCCAAACGGCCCAAAACAGTCCTGCATGCGCAGCGCAGACAATGACATCACGCAGCGTAAAGTTTGTGCTTACAGAAGTACCATAATGGATGGCCAAATGGCTGTCATACTGGAGCCAAAATATTTTCAATCGGTTACATTTAAGGCGGAAATGAGGGGGAAAGGTGCGGTGTTCGGCCATGGCATTTTATACCGTGACAGCAACGTCTCCCACGCATGCACACACACACACACACACGTATATGTATCAGATTTAGTACCGCATCCACATATCACATACCAGTGGCCTGGGTCACATTTGAATAAATCAGATTTGTGTCATTCACATCTTCGCGTTACCTATCAGATACAGGTCGGATAGTGACAAAAAAATCTAAATTCTGTAACTTCAGGCTGCGGTGTGGACCTAGCCTAAACACATACATTATTTGCCGCCTAACCTGCCAAGTAGGTCGGTAACAAAAATCATCTTAAATGGTGAAATCAGTTGACTTTTTCTTGTTTTTGTTGTTTTTTTTTACGTGAGTAAATCAAAGTCCAAAGTATAAAGAATAGTTTTTAACACTACTGCAGTACAGTCCCTTGCATGTTTGCGTCACACTCGGGAAATCTGGGTTTGACTCTGATAATGGTAGGCCCGGCAATTTGTTTTCAACCGAACAAACCAAATAAAAAAATAAATACATGTACAAAGATTTTTTGTGCCACACATGAGACCGTACGGGAGCAGATTTATGTTCACGCAATATGACCCGTGCACCGCAGTTCCTCTCGTCGATGCGGCCGCAACAGCCCCGGTGGCCAAGCGGTATGTTTGATGACCACCCTCCGGGCGGACCTGTTCGTATCCGTGAAGAGAATGATCATCTTCCTGCTGAGTGCCTGGAAAAACAAGCTTGGCTGGCAACCACAAAATAGGTTTCATTGAGCTCCCACGTTGGCCGATCACACCTCTGGCAAAGCCGACATACAAGACATTCGCCCCTTCGCTAGCGAACAATCAATAGTGGAATATTCACCTAATAGGCTGCAGCGACTGGGCCTCAAACTGCAGTTTTATGGGGAGCAATAGAGCAGGTGTTGATGGAGATACATCAGGCCATACCAATCACTTAAATCAGCACTCCACTCTCTCAAGAACAATTAGGTTTGCGAGGCAGCCGGCAACCTGCGCTCTGGGCCAATTGCTCTTCACATAAAAAATGGCTGTTTATTTAACATTGAAGGATTAGCTCTTTGCTTGCAGTTTGCGGGATTATTGAGTGCCTCTAAACACACCTGTCACTTGCGCAGTGTGCGAATGCGCTTGTTTTACACCACTCCCTCAGGCCCCACTTGGTCATGTCATCAGGCTATTTACTTGAGCCCATGTGAAGCAGCAATTTTTAAGAGTGTCAATATAGCAATGCAGTTGCAGGAGCCAAGAGTGCGATTAAGGGAGATGAATGTTGGCTCGTTGAGGTATTGTCGGCGCAATTCGTCCAATGAAATACAATTAGTTGAGCAAAGTTGTAACAAACTCACGCTTGACCATCATTGCGTTTTTGTCAATTGTGACTTGCGTATCGATTTCAGAAAACTCCTTTAGGTTTTCTAGTGAAGCTGGGATTTATTCCTATACAGTAACTGAAAGTTGTAGCAGATAAGGAGTGGGTATTCCATTTGTAGCTATAACAGCTTCCCATACTTCTAGCGCAGATTTTTTTTTTTTTTTTACAAAATGTTGTAGTGAGTCTGTGGAAATTTCACTGATGTTGGAACAGAGAGACAGCCTGGCTCACTGTCTCTGTTATGGTGCATCCCGAAGGTGTTTGATGGCCTCCATACTATATTTCTCCGGGCATGCTTTTATGGACCTCACTCTGTGCACTGGGAGCAGAAAAAACAGCCATACCCAAATTGTTATTGCCAAAGTTGGAAGCACAGAACTGTCCATTATGTCTTGCCTAGATGTGGAACTCAAGGGAGTTTGCGGTTTTAAAACAACTAGCAAGATATTCATGTAGCTTCACTCACTTTACTCGTTTCGTACGACTCTTTGAAAGAAAATAGTTGTGATGATTAGCCCAAGACAATGCTGTCCAGCTTAGAATTGTAGTGCTAGCAATACTAAGCTAGTAATAGCACTGTAAAAAAGCCTATGTTAGCCACTGCTACTACATTGGTAGCGTGACCGCTTCTTAATAGTGTTCCTGTAATAATAAGTGTATCCGTTTCAAATTTAGTCATATGTTTTCAAATGTATATAAAAAAAGTCAAGATGATAAACTAATGCTCAAAATAAGTGATTACACATCACTGTGGCTCTAATGTAAACATATAGACTCGCTAAACTGAGAATCAAGCGCACAGCAATCGCCCTTAAAGGTTTTTGAATGACGTTTGATTTGTGTTCAAAAGTGCCAGGTTTTGTAAGCCTTTATCGGTGATCGTTACGCAACAATTGCCATAGTTCAGTCTGCTGTCGGAGGACATGGAGGAAGAGTAGGATTGGTCATTTCAAGCGCCGCAACAACATAACCGCTAATATGCCACCCACATGCTCCATAGGTCAACTTCAAAATAAACACACAAAATAATGCAATTGTCAGTGCAATAGTCTTATCAAGCTTTTACGCTGAAGGTTTTCTTCAGATCGCTGACTGTGATTAGCTTGACACATCCAAGTTTTTCATAGCTGCTGACAAGAAGAGACGACGTTCAAATGCAGTCTCAAATTTAAAATTCATACAGTATAGAATGACATGTTGTTAATGCATTAAAAATTAATCACTGTAATAATAAGAACGATAATAATATTTTAAAATAAATCACATTTACTTGTTAAAAATAAATAAATAAATAAAAACGTTTCTTCAGTTCACAAAATTTTAAAATTCCATTCCAAGTCCACAAAAACACATGTAGACAGGCCCGGTCAGCAGGCGCTCACCAACGGGCCCCTCCTCCAGGCCTGGCTTCAGAGCAGGGCCCGGTGACCCAGGTCCAGGCAAGGGAAAACCAAATCTAAATGTTTGAATCATCATAAAGGGTTGCTGATCCGTGCTTGGTCTGGTCCCTCACCTTGAACCTGTTTGCCATGGGTAACCTTGCCAGGGGCATAAAACCCCAGACAACTTAGCTCCAGGATCATTGAGATAGATTTTTTTAAGCAAACAAGGAAGAATTGTCATTCTAGTGTTATTTTAGTGCTTCTATTCAATTGGGAAGCGGGAGTGCAGTGATTAGGTAGTTATCATGTCTCTCACAGGATTCTGGGTTTGAATCTTATTTCCCTCCTGTGTAGAGTTTGCAAGTTATCTCTGTGTCTCTGTGAGGTTTCTTTGGGGACTATTATGTTTCTTGAAGACATGAGCGCGCGCAAATGTGAATGGTTGATTTGCTCTGTGTCCTGTGATTTACTGATAACTAGCCCAGTAATGCTTTGCAATGCTACTCATTAAAATGCCGATGTTGGATCCCCCCTGTCTGTGTTCCTTCAGGTTGCGAGAGCGACTTCTGGGGACCTCATTGCAGCAATCGCTGCCAGTGCCAAAATGGGGCAAAGTGCAACCCCATCACAGGAGCGTGCGTCTGCACCGATGGCTACCAAGGGTGGCGCTGTGAGGAACTCTGTGAGCCGGGTTACTACGGTAAGGCTTGCCAACTGCCATGCCAGTGTCTCAACGGCGCCACCTGTGACCACAAATCCGGAGAGTGCATTTGCGGGCCGGGCTACACGGGCGCCTTGTGAGTAGCGACGACGTTGCCACTTGAGTTCAAATCTTCACCGGGTTTTTTCTGATTGTCGACCTGTGTGGTGGCAGCTGTGGAGAACGCTGCCCTTATGGCAGTCATGGGCCACAGTGTGAGCAAGGATGCCCCTGTCAGAACGGAGGCACGTGCCACCACATCACTGGAGACTGTTCCTGCCGCGCAGGCTGGACGGTTGGTTCTCTTCAGTTAACTTTATAAAATGTTCGTTAAGCATCGCCGGTCATGACCTTTTTGGTTTTATTGATTATACCTGAGTATAGTATACGGGCTCAGAATTTTGCATTAAAATGTCTGTTTGCCCATCATCTGTTTGAGTGAATGTATGAATCTTTATTACGAACATGTCAGGTTATAGTCCATAGAGGGATTTTGCACCTGCATTTGGGGTGGGCATATGCCTTATTAAAGTTATAGTTACCTCTCAAATTATACCCCTTGTCCCTTTCAATAAATACTATCCGGGAGTTTTTGAGTCTTTGCCCAATACATTATCCGCACCATTCAAAATTTGAATAAGTCCATTCGCTTTAAGTTGTTTGATTTTTGAAAAGAGCTATTTGTATGATTTCAAACCTTGTACTCAATTCTCATAGTTTTTTTTCATTTCTAAAATCTCCTTCTCAGGCCTTCTTCTCATTGGCCGTTTTTCTACTAGGTTAGTGGAGAGGCTGCGGAATCACTGCCCTCGTCCCCCTACCACCAATTTTTAATCAACAGATATTGCTCGGCTCAATACCCATACCGAGCAGGGGGCAGGCTCATTTCTGTAGATCCCATGCCTGACACACCCCACATTGCATTTCAACCACGTCACACTATTATGTTCACTCGCCAAATTTCCCTTGAGGGACAATTAGTTGAACAGTCTTAGAACTTTACACAACTTGAATTGTTACATCAACCTGTCAAGGGATTGAAGATGGAAACTGGCCTACAGTCATAATCTGGAATGTAAATGCTCATCAAAGCGCAATGTCGCTTTTAAGATAAATAAATAGATCCTGAATGTAATAAGCGCAATAGAAAATGGATGAATGAGCGTTTTTTTTTTTTTTTTGCATTACGGTGTTCCCTTGCTACATTGTGGTTTGGTTATTGCAACTTCACTCTATTGCAGATTGTAATTTTATGACCATAGCATTTCTAGTGCAAGTTTTCATCGCTATTTTTTTTTTTTTTTTTTGCAATTTCTATTCCTTTTAACGCAGCCCAATTCACCCTCTACGAGATAGATTTTTATTCATGACATCTGTTATGGGTTATCTCACTATATTTCCTTGATATTTTTCCTCCTAAGATGAACCAGACAAAAAAAAAATCAATATCTTGAATTTTTTTAAACAAAGAAACAAACTTAAAGTAAAGAGAACACAGCCCAAAAAGAAAGTTCTCTACATAAATTTCAGTTACTGCCTGATTTTTTTGTGGTACATGCTCCCCACGATAAATGAGGGAACACTATGAGTCCATTTCATATATTTCTTAAATATTTGGCGCTTGGAGAAATCACAAGATTCTACAAGTAAGGTGTGTAGTAGAATTTATTTTTTGGCCCAATTAAGGCCACTAATTATCAACTTGTGTATCCTTTATAACTAAATGATGATGAGGAAATGAACAGAAATGGTATGATCATATTACTAATGAACAAAATGTGTAGCATATTAAACATGTGTAATACAAATACTTAATAATATGCCTGTATGATGAGCTATGAAGCAACTCTACACCTTCATGCTCAAATAAGATATAACCTCTAGATAAAATTTTGACACATTGTCCTTAAAATCGATTATGTACTAATATAATATTAGTTACAATCACACTCAAGTGAAAACTCATGCCTGACAAGGTCACAACAAACAGGATCAGCATCATCATGAATCATGATGAAAAGAACACTTCAGCAAACAAATAAATCTTGGAACAGCATTTAGAAAACGTATTAAACGTCTGAAACCCAGCCTTATATTTATGTCCACTGCTGTGTTCATTTTGTCTCAACAAGGAAAAGTCAAGATTGGCAAAGTGAATTGCAACCCACCCAAACATGAGACATTGTTGGAAAAAACAGGAAGCACTCTGAGCACTCAATAGGACAGCTTGAATGAGTCAAAAGATATAGACCAGAAACAAATGTCCTCTCTAATGGACAAAAATGAATAGGCTGGGTCTTAGGAGGATATTATGATGAATTTCGATTTAAATGAAAAATGTTCACATTTTCAAAATAATACATTTCCAAGCATGATATTCAAACCAAATTAATCTGTCATGCTGGCACATTGGAGTGGGTACAGACCCAAAATGAAGAGGAGGTAGACAGGTGGGGTGTGATCAAAATAATGATTTAATCTGGGGAGAGTGCAAACATTAACAGTCAGCCACCTAACAAAAGTAACAACTAAACAAAAAAAGGAATCAAAACTCGGAAGCAAGACTCTGTGAAACGGGTTTGGAAACAAGAAAAACTAGGTGATGGTGACCGAAACAGCTCACTACTGAAACAAAGACAATGATCCAACCAGAACTAGAAAAAAAAAAAACAGGAAACTAAATACACTCTAAACTGACGAGACAAAGGACCACCTGATCGTGACACAATAGGTGCAGGGAGCTGATTGGCACACACAAGTGAAGCAGATTAATGAGGGCAGGTGGACGCAATCAAACTAACAAGTCACTCACAAAAGAGGAATTGAACTGAAACTTCAAAACATAAACAGGTGCCCATCAGTAAACCTAGAACTCAAAATGACCAAAAAAAAACAAAACAACAACAACAAAAGCCCAGAACAGAAAACTCCGATACCAACCCCAACGGGAATTGGATCTCCAACACTAATACCAATCAGAACAGAACATAATCAAGCCCAAATGCATTATATATTGATTTTCACTACATCATTGATCTCATCTGGTTGTGCTCTTCACAGGGTTCTGTTTGTGGCCAGCCGTGTCCCCTTGGCAAGTACGGCATCAACTGTAGTAAAGACTGTTCCTGCCGCAATGGCGGCATGTGTGACCACGTCACAGGCCAGTGCCAGTGTGCAGCTGGCTTCAGCGGTCGCAGGTACCACCATTGCGAAAAGACAGACAATGTGACGATTTATTGATATTCCATGCAAAGACTGAGTTTCATGCTGACAATTACACTCCCTGTAAAATCACTGACCTATTCTCTTTGTTGACTTGCTAATGAGGCTCCAACCTGTTATTTTAAAAGTGAACGGAAATGCTTAAATAAGTCCATTCTCAAGTGAAATAAGTTGTTTTTACATACAGTATATATATATAGTATTATACAGTATATATATATATATATATATATATATATATATATATATATATATATATATAGCCATTGTTTCATTTCAAGGTGAGTTGGAAGCTTCCAATAGTGTTGTAAATGTTTAATTAATCTCGTACTTCATACTGAGCGGTCAGCTTTTTGTGTCTCCAGCCTTCATCTTCTTCTACTCCCAACTTGTCCATTGATCTCACGCTGGGCTACACGCTGTTTGGGCTCCGGTCATTAATTATAAGTAATGGGTTTTTATTAAAGTCTCATTGAAATCCACACATCTTTTAAGTTCCCCTCGTCTGTCGTAGCAGCATAGAGCTGCTCTGCTTTATTACTTCAGCACAGGCAATCGTCTCACTGATGGAAACCTTGTCCAGTCTTTTATTTTACCTTTTTTTTTCCTTCTAAATTGCACGCATTCATTTTGTCGGCGATGAGTGAATTAACCTGCTAGGAATAGTCTGGCCCAACATAGGATAATGAAACATACAGTAGGGTTGAAGACATCTGCTCACTTCCTGCCAAAAGTGGGAGTAAGTCACTTAAGTGCAAGTCATAAGTACGTCTCAAGTTGATACCGTCCACTTCCAAGCAAGTTCCAAGTTAAGTCAAGTAATTGCATAAGTTGTTTTGTAACATACAGGATTTAAGGGGGGACACCTAAAAATATGAGCTCATAAATGACAAAGTAATGGAATCCCTCAGCTTGCTTGAGTCTCGCAAATACTTTTGAAGATACTTTCAAAATAATGTACAACAAACAAAATTCCATTGATTAAATCAATCATATCACTGAATTAGATGCAAATGAGAACTTAGCAATGCAAAACCTTTGCATATGCTAACATATACCAAAGGGAAATACCTGGCACAGACAAAAATGCTGAAGAAGAACTAACATTAGCTAGCATGTTTTCCTCGGTCACAAGTTATTGGATCAACAAGTAATTTTGGGCATATTATTATAAATGACAACATTCTAACAAAGAAGTATAACTTATAGACACTCCTGGGCCAGATTTCACAGAGAGACAGAACAATGTGTGTGTCAAAGATCGTGACTGCTCTCAAGTGAAGCCACACCATCCTTCCTCGCTACAAAATGTAATATCAACAGCGGCCAGAGGTGGCGCCAAAAAACAATGATCAAAGCAAACAAAGCACACATAAATTGAACTAAATTAACCAAATCAGTTCAAGAATATCAAAGCTATTGTGTCTCTTATCTTTGCTCTGTAATTCTATCATGTTACATTTGGCCCTTTTAGTCAAAATGAAGTCTTTAAAATGCAACAATCTTCAGTGCTTCTTTCATTATAGTCAAATAGGAGGTCCTTTGAAAATATGTAGGTTGCTGTTATGTAGACTCTCATATAAGCTCGCTATTTGGCTGAAAGTGTGCAGTCCAGGAGTTATTATTAGACCGAAGCTTTTGAATACACTTTAACTTTACTTTTACATTTACTTGTTGAGGAGCGATGCACTCATGTTTGACATTGATAATGGTTCCAAAGTCCAACCCCTGCAGAGATGCTGAAGTGCTACCCGCGCACTGCAGGGAGTTGCTTTCCACAATCTTTCTCTCTACAATACGAATGGAACATTTTTTACTACTGTATTTAAATGTGTAGAAATGGCACGTTAATAATTCTTGTTGAAGATTGATTTCAACTCTCCGAGGGCAGTAGCCAACAAAACCTTTGCAACAAACAACAGGCTAGAACTTTAATTTCCAATTTCTTATTCAGTTTTCCTTTTGGGGCAAATGTGTTTTAAAATACTCAACAAAATGTGATTACTTAAATCATCAAGCAGGCAGTTTTTGGGGAAGTACTTTTTGATTTATTGTAAGAAATTAATTTGTTGTGTTCTTATTTGTTGTTTAATATTTTATCAAGTTTGAGACTCAGGGACAAATCACAGTTTTGTTTTGTTTTTGTATTTGAGTGGAAAATTTGGAAAATATATGTCGTTGTTGGTCTTACATTACACCCAAAAGTGTACCTGAGAAATGTCCTCTCTGCGTACAGGTGTCAAGATGACTGTCCTGTGGGCACGTACGGTCCGCAGTGTAACCACAAGTGCGAGTGCCAAAATGGTGCCAAGTGCCACCACATCAATGGAGCCTGTCTGTGCGAAACTGGTTTTAAAGGGTCCAATTGCCAGGAGAGATTCTGCCCCCCGGGCCTCTACGGCCTCATTTGTGACAAGTACTGCCCCTGTAATGCCACCAACACTGTGAGGTAAGTGAATGGCCTTCAAATAAAGGACTAGTCAAACTTGTATCTTCCTCATTTTCGGCTCTTATGCGCCCCTCATTTTGAAGTCTAACCACCTCTCGGCCGTGTCACCCAGTTAGCTTTTCATTGTGACCTCCGCTTCATTCATAATTTCTCAGCATTCATAGTTAATGCCGTGTTAATGCTCTGATTCTGTCTCCAAAGAAGTCACCGCAGAGTGAAGGAGAAAGGAGACATCTCTTTCATTTCAAATAAGCACACACACACACACACACATTCACTAGGGATGCACTTTTCTGATAGTGTCTGTACTCGTGCCCTTCAAAATGCTAAGAATGTCCCCTGAGGCCTCTGTGTTGATTAATCGATGAATCGGATTTTCGGAATTTTAAGCCCCTATCCTATTGAAGGGCGGACTTTGGTGATTTTCTGGCAATTTTTAGTGATTTTCTAGCGGCTCTTTTGATCTGGTCAGGGTTCGTCTAAGATTGCAAACGATCACCAAACTCTCACCAGACATTCGCCTATACTTCTCTTGCTACAAGGAAATTTGGAACATTTCATGTTCAGCAATTTCCTACAACAGGACGATTCCAGGTGAAGACCTGCTGACCATCTAGCGAGCATTTGATGAATATTTGCAAACTTTTGTGACCTTGGAAAAACCCTAACGAGATCAAAAGAACCGCTACCTTCAGTCACTCACCAAAATTCACCTCTCCGAGGGAAATGGGCTAAACCAGTTGTGCCAAACTAATTTCAGCTCAGGAGCTACATGAATTTACAAACCTCTATATATTTGATAAAGTTTTGGTCCCCTATTTATTCCAAATCTCAATAAAAATGTAGGCATAAAATGCCTACATACTATAATGCCTACATAATACCTATTTTGTATAGAACACATAATAAGGTAAAATGAATAAGTTCATTATGCAATTAAAATAAATCTGCATGTTTGGAACCCCATCTCTTTTATTGACCATCAAAACTGAATTGCAATTGATTTGGTAATGGATTAGTTCCCATCATTGCACCGCAATCTGTGTGTTCTCCAATGGCGTGCTGTTGGTATATAGCAAAAATTTCTTCAAAAGTACTGTACTGGCTTCTAGCTTTTTATTGATACTCCCACTTCAGGTTCACAATAGAACCAAGGCGCTTAAATAAAGTAGAACTTCACATTATTAAAAAAAAAACGTTAAAAAACAAATATATATACAGTACGTGTGTGTGTGTGTGTGTGTGTGTGTGTGTGTGTGTGTATATATATATATATATATATATATATATATATATATATATATATATATATATATATATATATATATATATATATATATATACAGCACAGCAGCGAATTTAAAATGATGATAAAAGGTAACAACTTATTTCCTACTCACACTCTATCTGCAAAAAGTGTTATCAGTGCATCTCTAACACACACACATATTTATGTTCTGACTTTTGCGGTTGCATTTTTGTCTCATCTGTTCTTCTCGTTATGCTTCAAGCTGCCACCCACTTTCTGGAGAGTGCACCTGCACTGCGGGATGGACGGGGATTTACTGTAATGAGACCTGCCCACCAGGCTACTTTGGGGAGGAATGCATGTTGCCGTGTAGCTGCACCAATGGAGCCGACTGCCATCCCATCTCTGGTACCTGCATGTGCGCACCAGGCTTTATGGTGAGTCTACTATGGTGCATTCATAAATAAGCAACATGAACATCACTGTGATTGTGTCAACCCCCTTTGCACCCTGTATCCTATAATAACTTTATTTTATTTCATTTATTTATTTTTTGGGCCAATCATTTTAAGTGGTTGAGTAAGCACAGTCCATTTATCCAAGTTTTAGCACAGCCAATCATTTCTGGGCACATGTAGAAAAAGAATAAACTGCCATATGGGGGAAAGCTGGCATATCTGCAGAAATGCATGCAAGGGTTGGGAAATTTGTGAGCTTCACACAGGATGACTAGGGCCAAGATTCAGCGTCATAAGTGTAAGGCTAGTGTGCTAATCACAAGACCACTTTGCAGCAAGTTAAGGATATTTCAAATCAAGAAAATTAATGCTGCGCAAATCATTTTGGTTGGTCACCATTTTTTTCTCGCTATGAAACTGCTTTGTTGTTTTGGCTCATTGTAAACTGCGCGTGAAAAGTAAGGAATTTTATTTACGTAGAATTTACTTGCAAAAAAAACAAAAAAAGGGAGCATTGCATACATTTGTGCTCCAGTCGTTTATGGGGAAACATATCAACAAGATCGCACTGAAAAAAAGCTTTTGAGTTTTATCCATTATGCGATTGTAGCAGAAACCCAAAAATTACCTTCTGCATTGACGCTTGTAGCGAGATGATTACGCTTTCTTAATTAACCCGCAATTTCTTGCTAATTGGAGTGCATTTCATTATGCAAAAGTCTATTACAATCTTTTGGGAACAGACTATCACTGTTCATCCAGTGACCAATATTTTCTCACATAATTTCCTCTTTTAGTTGAATCATTGTCGTAATTATGAGAGTCGATTTGCAATGAGTTATGTTGTCATAATATTTCATTAAATTTGTAGATTGACTTTTGTCTTTCCTCATTGTACTTTTCACTGGGGAAAGGAAGGAGGCAAAAGCCAATATCTAAATTGTATTTTCAAAGTAAAATATTGTCCATGGCTGCATCTCCTCTCAGAAGAGAATCTATTATTTTGCTTCGTCTTGGCTGTAATCTAGTGTGTCTCATTTGAATTGACTGCTTGATTTATCTTCACTTGGAGCATCAGAGAAGTGAAAACAACAAGCCATTTACTGTACAGTGTTCCCGCACCAAACGCAATCCCCGCCGTATACGTGTCCGCTGCGCACGGTCACACTGTCCCCCTTTTGCAGCTCTAATTATTTGTACAACTTCAGTTGCGTGTTTCTTGTCTTGCAGTCTAAAGTTACAGAGCGAGTGTGACTGAGAAGAGTGCATTGCGGGCAACATAACATTTCAGAAGAAATTGCCTTTGTCGAGGAGCGGGGCTTCTGTGGCGAATTGAGCCACAGCGCGAGGCCGCAGACTGTGTCTTAATTTGCTCCACCTGTTCCTCCAGGCCAGGGAGGTCTGTCGGATCCATTATACAGACCTGGAGGGCTGGAGTCGGATTGGAACAGACGCACTACATATGAAGGATTGGTGTAGAAAGACGGCTGGAGCGGTCATGTTTTTTTTTGATAGAGACCTTTAACAAAAATAGCTACACAAAAGCTTTGCCTCGCCCCCAAATTCTATAACACCCATTAGTCTGAACAGAACTTTCCGATTAATATTCCGTCCGTTTTTGTCCATCTCGGGGAGAGGTCATGTTGCTGTCAAATGAGAAATACATCACAGTTGCATTAAGGCTCAGCTTATGAACATCACATGACCAAATGCTGAAAACAGGTGAGCCAGGTGTGGGCATTCGCTGAGCACTGATGAGTAACTCTGATATCTTGTGACAAAATGGCGGCTGCCTTCTAAGATAGAGGAAAAAACAGTTTGATTTGGTGCTAAGTTCATGTGCCACAAGCGTGACATTCTTTAGATCAGTGGTTCTCACATGGGGGTACGGGTATCCCTAGTGGTACTTAGAGGGACACAAGAGGGTACTCGAGATTTTAAATAAAACAAAAAAACATGCAAAAATCCTTTGAAAGATAATTAAGTTTAGCAATTGTTTCAGGAAAAGTTCATAAAATGAACTTTATGTTCAGTAGGTTATTCAATTTCATTATTGTAAAAAGCTAGATTTTACCCCACACTAGAACAGTTCAAGCCAACTTGTCATGTGCCACCTCTCGTTACCTGTCAAGTTAATAATTTATTTAACACATCTCTACTATGATCCCAAAAGAGGACACTTTTAAGTTTAATATTTTTCTGTCGACTAATAATTATTTTTAATTATTTATTTTTAATTATTTCTTTTTGAGAATTGGTCTGACACTTAATGTTGAATATTTTTGTGGGCAATTATGTATTAATATCTAAGTTAATGATATATTTTAATGAACAGATCTCAGTAATCCCAAAAGAGGACACTTTATCTATGGACAAATATTTATTTATAATTATTTGTTTTTGAGAACAAGTCTAACACGTTATGTTGATTATTTTAATTTATTAAAACTTTTTTTTTTTTTTTTTATAACATCTCCTCTATGATCCAAAAAAGGACACTTTATGTTGTTATTTTTTTCTTGGACCTTTACGTATGAAGTTCCAAGGGTTCTAAAGTTTAATAAATCAAACACAGTTTAATAAATCAGACACTGATGGCATGTTTTAAGACTTTTTTTTTGTTTTTTTACTACCAAAAAATGATTTTGTACTGGTTAAGGGGTACTTAGTTGAAAGCATATTTCACAGGGGTACGTCACTGAAAAAAGGTTGAGAACCACTGCTTTAGAATATCATTTTAGATTAATGGTGTTACAAGGAGGTTTTTTTTAAAGAGTTCACTTGTTTAGCCCAAAATGTTTGGTCAATTTTTGTTGTTGTTTTTAGAGTGTACCCTCTTGTCACATGGGGCCCGATCATTATCGCACTGGGTGCTTTTAAAAATGGCTTGATGATGACATCACAGCTACGGCGAAATGGCTTCCCCGGGTCAATGGCGATGGGCCCAAAAATCCCCGGTGCAGCTTTGTTCTGCAGCATCATCAGGGAGCAAAGTAAAGTAGATAGATGGAGCTCCTGCATGCTTGATTTAGCCCTGGTAATTGGACATGCTCTTTTTTGACTAGGACAAAGTAATTACATGTACCCATTCAGGCAGTGCCCCCCCGCACCCTCCCAAGTGTTACAAACTGTACATAGTCATATAGAAATAGCTACGCTATGTTTATACTCTAGTATCTGCATTCTGTCGGCGCTGCTGAATGTGAATAATGTCCGCATTAGCAAGTCTGAGATAGTTTTCAGTCGGCCTTTGTTGGTGGCGAAAAGAAATGATTTCCTCGTCTCTCAGGGCTTTCCAACCTCATCAAAAGGTTCACAGGTTCATTTTCCGTCGTGCCGCATGAATTTTAAGATGCGCCCGCTCTCCAGGTTGTTAGATGAACTGTTAAGGAGTGAGACTGATTGGATGCAAATGACACTGATAATTACCAATCTCAAAGGGTACCGAGCAGATCAATGTTTTGTCAGCTAGCGGATGAAAACGCTCTTCAATTACACCACGATGCCAAGGACGGCCCGGTTTGTAGGTTGCACCCGTCACCTCACTGACTGGGTTTGTTACGTAAGGTCCTGCGACTCTCTTGCCTGGCAGACTGACAGCCCGGTGTTTTAATAATGACTCTCCACATGCATGCTTTATTCCTTCTACGGCTCAAAAGGAATATGAATCAGACGATAATGAGGGAGTTTGTCTCCTGAGAGCGGCCCCACCACAGGTCTGTGCTTTGCGTATAACGGCAAAAATCAACATTTGCCGTGCTGCAGTCGAATCCAGCAGTCATTTGGCAGAAGCTTGACCAGATGATCTCCTCCCTGGACTTAAAACCCAACAAAACTGCTTTTCTTAGCAGTCCTGGCGCTGTCGTTTGCGTAAGAACAAAGGTTTATTGCGGCCGATTGATCAAAATTTCATCGGCAGACAGGGGCTTTTATGTGTCGCGCTAGGGGGAGGAGAGCCGTTTTAAGATGCGCCTTCCGCCCTTGCTATCCGCCAGCACATCTCTCGCCTTCTGTTTAAACTAGAGTTCAAAATGATAATGAGAGCAGCGAGCGGACCTGCCGTCCCCCAGCAGTTGAGCGAGAGGGGCCCGAGCCGTGCAGGACTCCGGCGAGGCCCTAATTGGAACTCTAAATCATTGTGTCACCTGTCACTCAAGCTATGCAACGGGAGGACGCGCGTGTGTAGGTGTGTGAGTGTGTGAGGACGGGACTGCTTCAACTGGCTGTGATCTCCGGCTTATGAGGAAGGACGAGACGGGTGCAGTTAGTGCTCAGCCTTTAAAGCAGAGACATTCAAATGACAGCAGGTTATAGAGGACATGGTGGGCAATACGGCGTGTCCTTTACCAGATGTAATGATAAGGCGCTTAACGGCTGAACCACGGTGGCCGTCGGCCTCCCATCGGCACTGTTATTAATGTGAGATTTGGAGGCTGCCGCTGACTGACTGCGATAGCCGACACATTGCACCCCCCGGTTTCACCCGAGCCCGGAACATTATCATCCGGCAGAGGGTGAAAAAAAATTCGGAGCGTCCTACCAAAGCACCAGATGCACGGCGTGCTGATAAATTCCTAAAATCCTACTGCCGACTCATGACCCCACCGAATGAAAGGAGTCATAATACGGGGACAAGGACGTGACCCATGAAGCCATTACTGTTCGCCAGGATGCAGAAACAAGCTAGAAAATTGAGCCGTGGTCTCTATGGCAACTGAGCCCCATCGGGTTTCGGTCACTTATTACTGCCTTAATGGAAACAAAAGCTAATTTAAATCGCCTTTTGAAAATGATATTTATTTATTAGAAGTTAATAATAATTTTTAAAAAAATCAATCATGTTACATTATACATAAAGAATCTTTCACACAACTCAAATATATCATTATCTTTCCTATTTTCTATTTCTCAAATTTACACTTTGACTTCGTTATATTAAAACGATGTTAATGTGAGTGTTTGTCACACAATGAATGCCATAACTGTGTAGTCTAGATGTTATAAAAAAAAAATCCTTTTTTTTTTAGAATATACATCACACTTTTTCAGCAGTATCTCAATTCTATACTGACTAGAAAATGATGGTACGAGCCCCCCTGGGCGCATTAGGGGGTACATAAGCTTTGAACTGGGTTTCTGCGGGTGTTGGACTCTAATTCAATGCTTGTTAATGGCATGTGAGGAAAAATGTGTATTTTACTTCAAATTAAGGGAGGATTAATTGGATTGGATTAAATGGACCATGAAGCAACCTATTGCTAAATTGCGTTATAGTGACTCTTTACAACGTGTAATATGTTGTGTGCCTTGATTGTGTTATAAGCTTTATACAGATGCACATTGTTTTTCATCACACAGACCAGCCAGAAAGAAAACAGATGATGTTATCTTCTGGAGTTAACTGAATAAAACACGCATAGAGATACCACTTCAAATGTAGCTAAAAGTTTTTTAAATCCGACCGAATGGCACAGCAAACGTATTTCACGGGGAGGACATCACAGAAAAAGTTTAGCGAAACCACTGCTTAATAGACTATATGTTCATGTTATTGACAGCAAGAGCCGCATTGAAATTCTGGCTTTCCGATCATAGTACTGAATTTGTCATTCATTTAACAAGGTCAAAAGCAGAATCAGTTAACGCCAATATTCAAGATTCATAGGTCAGCGTTTATTGCCATTCTGATCGGGTTTCCACTTGCTATTATTTCCATCGCAGGGCGAAGACTGTGCCACTGGGTGTCCTCCTGGCTTATTTGGACCAAGCTGCATGTCCACCTGCTCCTGCCATAACCACGCTTCGTGCTCGCCTGTCGACGGATCCTGCACGTGCAGGGAAGGTACGTTCCGAGTAGCGTAATATCTTAACTTCGCGTCATTTGAGGCTGCATCTGAGGCCCAGTGATGGTCTAATGAAGTACTCTCGAGGCCTCCTGCCGAACAGCTACGGTGAACTTCATGTCGTAAGTGACGAGCTACCCCCAAAGGAATTGTACTTTTCTTCAGGCATTCTTCAAGGAGGTGAGGCCTCTGCAGCCCTTTGCTGTGTGGCCTATATGACAGGTTATGTCTAATGAGGACTCCAAGGAATGCGGATGTCTTATCATTGTTATCAGTGAGGAGGGTTCGTGCTTTGCTCCCGTGAGGGACAGTGAGAGAGGTTCTGGTCCAGGTCTCTGAACTGATCGGAGGTCTTAGTCTTGTTATGACGATGGGTTGCGTTGCAGTGAGCCCAGTTTAATCACAGATAGTCTGATTAAAGCCGGATAGAATAAAAAATAAAGCACTATTTCCTGTAAGAAACCTAATTAATCCGTTTCAGAGTCTGTAGTAGACATCAAAAACGATGAACAAATGGATTATTTTCTCTTGATTTTCCTTGGTGAAAAATATAAACGCAGAAACCCAAAAAACACATTTCCACTTAATTATATGTGACCAAAATGTATATAATTTTGATCATCAACTTTTGTTTTTTTTTTGTGGTGAGTCAGCTTGCTTTGTGATCAGTACAAACGGCAACTGTCAAGTTGCCAGCGTTAGAATGCGTCCATTTTCGTCTTAAACTGCCTCTGAAATGTAATTTGACTGCTCTAGTCAGCCAGTATAGAGCACTCGAGCGCTGCTAGCTAGCAGCTAATTCATGCTAGAGGCTTTGCGACATGCTGACAACAGGCACAATATAATTATGTCGTTTTGAGCAGTCTGAATTGGAGATTAAATGTGATTTCAGGATGAGATTGTGTTGTTTATATTGGGTCGCGATTCACGACTGTAACGCAGCAACAGGTTGTGCTGTATGAAGACATCCGTTATCCTGATATGCTTTCAGGGAACAACGTCAAAATAAAAACCTTTGAGTCAAAACACAAACATTGGTGTTCATACATTATTTGGCATAGTAATGTTAATTATAAAGTCTCACCATAATCGGATGCTTGTGTTCCTGTCAGAGCAGTAACAAGCTGCACGCCGAAAAAACAACCAAATGAAAAAGGATCTTGTGCTCAGAGGGACGACAATTCTTGTGGCACTCTAGTCCAGCAAGATATCGTAGCACAAGGTATCATACCATCCCTACTAATTATCAAACTTTTTATCGTACGGTGTGTAAAGGTTCCCACACGCAGCAAAGTGTTTTCCACAATTCAAGCTTTTATTATTAACGACACTTCCAGTGTGTTCAACATCACTCGGTCAAAATCACTTTGGGCAAAATCGGTGTAACTCATCATGTCAAAAGTAATGCATTCAAAATAAAAGCACGCCAAATAAAATGAATAAGAGCTTCATAACAATGTCTTTGGTTTCGAGTCAAAGTTAAAGTTTAAAGGCTTAAAGTCATGCTTGTTAATTGAGCATGCCAATTAAATAGGACTCCTTGGCCCAAAAAGTGTGTTTATTATAACATTTGCTTTTACTTTGAAAGTTCAACTTATACTGCAGCGTTGCTGTCGGGCAGGCCAAAAGGTTGAGTAGTTGATATAAGCTAGCAATGTGTTATACAATGCTAATTGCTGAAACTTTTTTTAATTTTACAAAAGCTCTGAAATACGGTTTTTGTTTCCACAACAAAGGGGATGTAGGAAATTGGAACAAAATGAAGACAAAAACAATTTTTCAAAACAGTATTGAATGAAAACTAGAGCATATGAAAACCAAGGTCACTTTTTGAAAAGGGTTGTTGTTGAATTTTCATTTTTCCTTTCTTTATCACTGCTTCTTGCTGACCTTACCTCACTCTTTGCCTTCAATTTTTTTCTATTATTTCACTTGTTTTATCTGACCAAAATAAAAGGTATGCAAATTCGAGTATCCTAGGGCGAATACTTCTGCACCATTAGAATGCTTATTCTTAAACCTGGTTGTTGGAATTTGTTCCGATTGCTTTTTGTACAGAAGTGTATAGTAGAGCTGCTAACGTGGAATCAAAATGGGGCAATGGCAAGTATGTTTGAATGTATTTAAAAAAAAAAATCATTTCTTGATTCCTTCATTCATTGCTTTCTTTCTTTCATCTTTACCAACCCTTTTTCCTCCTTCCTTCGGTCATTTCTTTTATTCTTTTTTTTTAATTCTTTTAGTTTCGTTACTTCCTTTCTTTCTTTTCTTTTTATTGTGTTCCATCCCTTGTTCCCTTTTCTTTTACTTCTTCCTTTGTTACGTTCCTTCCTTCTTTCATTTTCCTCCTTCCTTCCATCATGCCTTTCTTTTTTTGTTTGTTTTTCTTTCTTTTTCCTTCCCTCTTTCCCTTTCCTTCTTGCTCTCTATCCCTCATGCCTTCCTTTTGCATAGTTTTTTCTTCTCTCTTTCTTCCTTTTTCTTGCTTTCACCTTGTCCTTCCTTTCCACCCTCCCCTATTTCCTTTTCTTTCATCACATCATTTCTTTTTCTCTTTCTTTCTTTCTTTCTTTCTTTTTATTGTTCCATTCCTTGTTTCCTTTTCTTCTTTCTTTCTTTCTTTCTTTCTTTCTTTCTTTCTTTCTTTCTTTCATTTTCAACCTTCCGTCCATCTTTTCTTTTTTCTTTTGTTCTCTTTCTTTCCTTCCCTCTTTCCTTCCCTTTTCCTTTCTTCAACTTTCTTCTTTCATGGCTTCCTTTTTCATAGTTTTTAAAGTTTTTTTCTTCCCTCTTCCTTTCTTTTTCTTTCTTTGTCCTTTCCTTTTGCTTTCATCATCCATTCTTCTTTTCTTTCCCTTGTTCTTTCCTCTTTCTCCATTTCTTTTGTCCCATAATTTCTTTTTTCTGTCTTTCTTTTTTGCTTTCTTTTTTCTTTCCTTTTTCCTTTGTTCCTTTCTTCTTTTTTTCTTCTTTTGTTCTTTTTTTCATTTTCCTTTCCTCCTTCCTCTTTATCCTTCATGCTTTCATTTCTCTTTTCTTTCCTTCCTTCATTTCCGTCTTTTGTGCCATCCTTTCTTTCATTCTTTGTTTTCATCCTGCTTTCTTTTTTGTCTTTATTTCCTTTCAATTTCTGAGCATGTTTGCGGATATGTTCAGATGTATTTAAATACTTCAATGTTCTTGAAATTTTGAACAGAAATACTTCTAAGTAGGTTCGAATGTATTTGCCAATGCAAAATTTGTACTCTAAGCAGTTCTAAGCTTCCATACAACTGCACAAATCCACATAGTATTTGTTGGACTTACGATATTGCTAAATTCAGCCTAACAGAAAAAAAAAAGATTAGATATTGAATAAAAACCCAATAAACATTGTCATTAATGGCCCTGTCATCGCGAAACTTTGCGAGTTTCACCAGATAAAAAGGCGCCGATGGATCTTGTTGTCGTGACACCTTGCCTCTCACATTTTTGCTTTGTGCACTCAGATGTGAGCGCTCGCCACCATCCATCACCGCGCTGGCAACAGAGGATGGAATCAATGCTTGTTGTGAGACTTTGACACAGGCAGTGAGAAGAATGATTGAGTCAACAAGAGGGGACTTTCCTGACTGTTTAACAGGCTCAATTGAACTGTACCATCAATACACTTCATGTCATGGTCCACATATCCGCCGCGGTCAATAATGCGCAATATTATGCACGAGAGACGCGGGCGGACGCTTGCCCTCGGGAGGCGCTGGCAGGTGCTTCAGACAGCTCTCCAAATTCTCCATTACGCCTCTGCACGTGAGAACGTCAGAGGGAGTAAATAAGATTTTATCCAGATGGAATTGTGTCGTGAAAGCAAGTCTTGCAAAGAAATTATTTAATCATTTAACTTGCTGCACAACTCTTTTCAACTTTTTGTTTCTAGCAGTGTTTGGTCTTCCTCATTATCCAGCCGGTTTGCTCTAATATGCTGTTTTTTGTAATTCAACGTGCGGGTCGATATGTCTGAGAGGTGGAATGATTGCATTCCTTTTAAATTGATAGAATGACTGAATGTGAGATGCGGGTTGTAACATTTTTCATTTATTTATATACTGACCCCTATTGGAGGTTGGAATATTACATTTTACTCTTCCAGAATACACATTTCTATCATCAGCAGAAAAGATACAAAAAAAGGAAGGATTTAACAAAAGAGGAAAAGTAAAGAAAGGAGGGAGAAAGGAACAGAAGAAACAAAGATCGTAAAAGGAGTCGTGTGTGTGTGTGTGTGTGTGTGTTGATCAGACTAACCTGATCGTTTTTGTTTTCTTCTGTTCTTTCCTCCTTTCCTTCTTCACTTCTTTACTTTTTCTCATTTGTTAAATGCTTCCTTCCTCTTTTTCACGATATTTCGATTTTTCTTTTTCTGTCTTTCTCTTTCCTTTTCTCCTTTTCCTCCATCCTTCCTCCTTCCTTTTTTACCTTTCCTCTTGGTACATCCTTCCTTCCATTCGTTGTTTCTTTTTCTATCTTCTTTTATCTGTATTTCTTTGCTCCATTTTGTTTCATTTTGTTTCTTTTTTCATCCTCCCTTCCTCCATTCTTTTTCTCAATCTTTACATCCTTCCTCTGTTTCTTTTTCTATTTTCTTTTTTCTCTTCCATCAACTTTCTTTTTCTCTTTTTCTATTGTTTTTTCTTTTCTTTCATTCTCTTCTTCCATGCTCCCTCCCTCTCTTATTTCCCTCTTTTGTTTCATCCATTGTTTCTTTTTTTTTTTTTACTTCTTTTTCTGTGTCCCTTCCCACCATCCTTCTCACATGCACCCCCCCACTAGGGTTTCAATTCAGGTTGCACCTCACCTCTTCCCAAAAATCACCTGATCTACACTCCACAGTACCTGTGACCTTAATAAGGACAAACGCATTAGAAAATGTTGAATGGCTTAATGGAATTAAGTGTCTCGTATGCATGAATGCAAGCAGATGATGTTCTACACTCACCAGTGATAACCTTCTAAAGCTACATTGAAATAGACTGAATGAACTTGATTGGAGATTATGTTGAGTAAAACACAGCATTGCACTGTATTTTGTGTTTCCCTGCTTCATCCAGGCTGGCAGGGGGTGGACTGCTCCATCCTATGCTCCAGTGGTCTTTGGGGTCTTGGCTGTAATCAGACTTGCTTGTGCGCCAACGGTGCTGCTTGTGACCCGGTCGATGGCACCTGTACATGTTCTCCGGGCTGGCGGGGCGAACACTGCGATGAGCCTTGCCCTGTAAGTTTGAAACCAAATGGGAGAGGATATTGCAAATCTCCTCACGACCTTGAAGCCAGTATGGTGTTAAATTGTTGAACAAGGCTTAAGCCTTATGTGGGTTTTTTGCACTTTTTTTTTAGGATGGCACTTTTGGGCTGGAGTGCAGGGAGCGCTGTGACTGTAGTCATGCGGACAGCTGCGACCCAGTGAGTGGCTACTGCCGCTGCCACCCGGGCTGGACAGGTTGGTACTTTATTCTTGTATAATTTGGGTGGAAATTATCGCTCCCTCTGAGAGCATGAATATTCATTGTCTACCTTCAAAGCTTTAAGTCACCAGAAGCTACACAGACATCAAATTAAAGCAAAAAAAAAAGAGGACAAATACGACGGATGGCTTAAGGTGTAAAGCATGTTTACACACTATGTCTAAACTGCTTTGCGTGAATTAAATGTCCAATTTGTTTTTGCCACTCAGTCAGTAAGTCATGTGCACGAGCTATGTTGACAAGTAAGCGCTAAATTAGCGCTCCAACTGGCAAACTAGCTGACACTAGTTGTTGCATTAGATCCAGGGAACCTGCTGACCACAGAGGATAAATATTTGAAGATGGAATTTATTCACCAACACAAAATGTGCCAGCAAATTTTAATCACATTTTGTCACACATTTAGTTTTTGCTCCTCTAATCCAACTTAAAATTTAAAGTTAAATATGAGTGGATTTTTTCTTCACGTGCTGTGTAGACATGAATTTTGATGCGTCATATGAATCTGTTTACTATTTTGGTTGCTCTCTGCAGTGATGCAGAACTTCACTGCAACACATGGGAGCGGTTTGTAACCCTCTCATGATCCTAGTAAATAGGGCTGAACTATTTTTAAAAATCATCTTACTGCTATGTATTTTTTTAGCTATTTGTTTAGCTGTTTATAACACAAACAAAGTAATGTTTATCCCAGGAAAGAATGTCAGATAAACATTTGTGTGTAGCAGTGTTTTCGTCTTGAAGTTTACGCTTTCACATAAAAAGACAAATGATCCATGAATTAATATAAATGTTTAATTATCTATTTCACTTAGAGACGTAAATTCACTAAACACTTTGACTTACGCTCCTTTTAGCATTCACCTTGACAATTTTACAGGCTTCTTCAAAACAAGAGTGGCACTGAAGTCATGATGTCACAAATCAGATTACAGCAATAATGTTAAAGCAAAGTTGTGGCTTTATCACTAACTTCATATTTTGTGAAGCAATGATTGACTGCAATTCTGGACTGAACTTACTGAGACACTGTAAAATTTAAATATAATATTATATATATATGTACTGTTTAATTATGCTTTATGTCGGTCTGTTCAACTATCGCAATTGGCTGATATTTGCCATTTTATGCGAGCGAATTATGCAAATTTAATGTTGTGTTTACCCTTTGAGGGGCAACGTTGTTCCTTTTATTCATGACTGTTCATTTTATTGATTTATAGAAATGTTTACGGTAGCATCAGTTTCTTATTTTCAGTATTTAATTGCTGCTTTTAAGTAATTTAATTACAATATTGCAATTTAACCGCAGTCAATTTTTGCATTCATCATTTCTGGCTCAACTTTTACCTGAGTGAACTTTCACTGGCCAGTTCTTGAATGAATTCCTAGACCTGAGCCTTATCTTGTAATCGAATCGGTTATTTTTTCAACTTCACCCTGAGCGTGGAGTCCAAAAAGTCTAATTAAGGTCAACCATCAAAAAACAAATTCATAAATGTATTGAGGACTAAATGATTGTGAAAGGGCCAAAATAATATCAAACCACCAACAACATAATGCGGCTCCCTTATGTGCTACAATGTCATCCAGTTTTTCTGGAACCTGAATCATGGCAGCGGTGGGGTAGATGCAACAATCCAGTTCGTATAATATTGTACAGGCGTGCATACAGTAATGATTCAGCTGGTGTAATCTTAGCACTCGCTTTTGAAATGTTTCCTGAGACGTGACAAGAAAATGTGTCACCAAAACAAGTGAGCTTAAAACTTAAAATTTTGCATCAGAAAGTCAAATTGGAGATGAGGGTGTGGGCGGCGTGTATGCGGGGTTCCTCCAGCGTGGGTGGAGAGATGCACTCATGGAGAGAATAGATTCAGCAAGAAGGGTTAAGTCTGTGCGCTCGGCCTCCTGAGCTTGGGGCATTTATTCTGGGGAAACTGTGGCTTTTATTATCTGCAAGAACAGACTTCTCTGCTCTAAATCCCGCACCGGTCGGGACCATCTGTCTGCCTTAATTGAGTCACGGGGGTGCGGGGCCAGAGAGCTGCCCAGCGGGTCGGACAAACTCACGTCCGTGCACACTCAAAGTCGTCGAACCTTCGTAATGGGCTCTCTGAGAGAAGGTGCGCATGGGGGGGAGTTATGGAGTCACTCTGAGATGAAGTGAGAAGTCTCCATATGCTCGAACAATAAAAAATCCTGGTGTAACTCTAATTGCAGGAGCATTAATATTCCAGTGTATATTAAAATGATTCGACAACCTCTTGTGGAGCGGCCGGCGAGCAGGTGATAGTGACTGCAGTCATCAGAGCTCCGCCCCCGGCTTCTATCATCCATTCTCGGCAAAAGGGAGTCATATTCTAAGATGACGAATCATTATTTAATATTGAGCTACGGCAATAAAGCTGAATGTAGGTTCACTATTTGACAAGAAGTAGGTCGCTTTCGCTGCTCTTATCTCACAACTGGTAACAGTTCATTAAAGTTTATAAACTATTAATGGAATAAATGAGAATCGTGTTCCATAGCCTGCAGAGGGATAAGGTAAGACGGATAAAGTACAAGTTAAGTGGAACATTTTTATTTGACTTTTCGGCATTGAAATGTTGGGCTGTTTGCCTAACCCACTTGCTTGGGTAGCTGTAGATTTTAAGTGGATTGGGTTACTTTTACCCAAGTTGGGCTGGTTATTTGGCACAGCAGTCTTTGTTGGAAATTAGATTTGGGCATTCTAAAGAGATTAACCTGATCGTCATTTTTAATAGTTTTGATAACTCTGAAAGCAGTTGGTTGTAAAAATAACGCAGTTGTGTCAAAAAGGTGTCAATTTAATTCACGCGTAAAAACTGTGCCAAACATTATGCCATGGGAAAGCTGCTTATTCTTTTTATAAAATGCTAATGAAATTTATATAATTTCTGGCCGCTGCCTTCACGGATAATCTGGCAACCCACTTCTTAGTATTTTGAATTAATCAAATCAGTACAGTTACTTTTTAGTTGTTGTTGGATCAAAATTTTGAAATGATGTGTGTAGTACTACACTCAGTGTGCTGGGAATAAATAATCTAGCATTAACTGGGTTAGTTATTCCACCAAGTTTAGGTTCCATTTGACCCAGCAGTTTTAAGTACCGCCTTACACATTTAGATGTTTTTTTTAGTTTGATGCAATGTTAATTTTTCTCAAAAAGTAATTTTTTAGTAAGTAATTTTAAATAAACCGTGATTTCAGTTTATGTATAAAGTAGTGACATCCTGGTCATTTATTTGTGCAACTTCCACACATAGTCATTGCTTGTAAAAAGGCAGAATTCAGAATTAATCTTTTTTTTTTACTGACATCCTCAGATTGACCCTTCAAGATATTCCATGAAAAAGTTAAAATGATCTAAAAATAGTTACCATTTGGCCACTTATTTAACCACTTATTGAGGTTTGAAGGGCTAATACACCAATTAAAACGTTTGGTTGAGTAATTGTTGTAAAAGTGCAGAACCATAACTCTCTGGCCATAAAAAGAAAAAAAAAAACACTAACCAATCATGCTTACCTCCAAGAACCACTAACTCATTCACTCCCTTTGACATCTGCAGACATTTTGACTGGTGTGGTAGTAAATGAGGTAAGTATTTTATATTGCAAAATTGTAATCATCATATTGAAAACACACTTGAAAATATTTATGTCTTATGTGTCAGGGTGAACTTTCAACATTCTTAGCTTGAATTTTGTGAAGGTAACAAACTGGTTGTGCACCTAGCAGATCAAAGAGCCAATATTTTATATAACTCGTCGCTTGAATTTGGACCTTCATTTCTAGCTCATGCGACACTTCACACTTGATTTTTGCAGAGTTTCTTTGCCTTTTCAGCAGCTAATTTGAGCGTTTACTTGGACTTTTTGTAAAAGCGGGGAAGAGTTTGCCTTTCCCTTCTCACCCTGAACAAATTGGATAGCAAGACATATGGTTCCTTTGCAACTCCACCGAAGACACTTGAACTCGGTCTTTTCTTCTTGTGGCATCCAAAGCACCTTCGTTTATCACCATCATACCCACGCTCTGTCCGCATTCATTTTCTCACCGCAAAGGCGCTTGCAGATTTTCATCCTCCGTTAAACACAACCACAACCAGATTTTTTTTTTTTTTGCCATTTCTGTGACAAAATCACAATTGCCATGCCCCCATCATATTCCTATCCACGTTCAACACTTAGGATGCCAATGTTATCGTATAAAATGAGTCCCCGGAGTTTGGCGGCGGTCTAATTCAAAGGTAATGCCGTTTTAATGGCCACGGTATTCTCAGACATCCCCACTCAAAGGAAATTTCAAATGAGGCGTAAAGATAAAGAGAGGTGCTTGAAAGGATGCGGAGTGTGCTGTGCATAACTTGTGTGCAAGTTGCAGTATAGTATGACTTAAGAACCTGCATGCGTATACACTACATGTGACATTGGCCCTTAGTTTTCAAAGGCGCCGGCACGCTTGAGAGAAAAGGCGCCGCTCCGATGGATGTGCTAATAGCTCTGCATGCACAGCGAGAGCCGCCGTATGGATGCAACGCTTGGAGTTGAGCCCAACCTGCGGTGACACTTCCCACACTGCGCCCATGTTGCTGGAGTATTCCTTTTTTTTTTTTTTTTTTCCCGTACTGTACTCTAAACCGCCTCTGCTGAAAGAGAATGGCAGACAAGCTGGTACTCTCCTGAGAGGTAGCCCTGTTAATCAGCGCAGCGCACTGGCATGGAGCCCTCAGATCAAAAATAAAGTACATTCAGGAAGAACAAGGGGGAGTCTGAAAAGATGGGCTCGAGTTTAAAAAGAAAAAACATCCTCTTCTTTCTGGGTGGAAATCAATCGCGGATCCATGCTGAGTAAATATCCTTCGGCAGATCTGCTGTGATATGACATAGGCGCATCTCATGCGGCGTTACTGCAGGATTCATCGTTGTCATTGTTGTGTGTCTACAGGAATCCACTGTGACAATGTGTGCCCACAAGGCTACTGGGGCAGCAACTGTTCCCTCAGCTGCCCGTGTCAGAATGGAGGCTCTTGCTCTCCAGAGGATGGAACGTGTGTGTGCGCACCTGGGTTCAGAGGGACTTCCTGCAAAAGGAGTGAGTGTTCCACCGAATTCACAAACATAAACTGTACTTCGGATTGCTTATCAGGATTCTTTTTTTGCACCACGTCATCATTCTTCTTATGTTCTTCTCCTTCCATTTTCATATAACCACTTCATTCTAATGCAGAAGGCCAGACATTTCCCCCCCTTTGAGGAGCAATTTTGCTAATCGATGACAATTCGAGGAGCAATTTACTCATTTTGAGGAGCAATAATCCCAAGGATCAGAAGTTAGTGTTTTTCTTAACAAAAGGACAACAATAAACCAGGGGGGGTTGGATGCCGCAGCTGCAGCTGTTGAATATTCAAGTATGCAAGCTTCTCAACTGAAAATTCTGTAGAATACTCGTCTATTCGGATATGCTTTATATTTACGTGATAAACATATTTCGCTTAATAGCAAACAACTTTTGTAATCAACCATTTTTTTTCTCCAATTCCACGACTGCGTAGCCTTGTTTGTCTAGAACAGTGGTTCTCAAATCAGGTACGAGTACCCCAGGAGTAAGTGAAGGCACTTCTGGGTGATGTGAGATTTTAACATGGCTTTGCCATGAACCTATTGAAAGGTTTTTAATGGCGTAATAGGAAGAGTGCATTCCTCTGCATTCCTCACAAAAGTGTCCTGCAGTGAAAAAAAGTTGTATTTTCACCTCAAGAAGATGTGTTTTTGAAATCAGTTTTTGTTATCCGACAGCTTATGTGTTCCCCATGCCAAAGTCCAATTAAAGATTTGGAACATTGTCTATCATTCATCAACTAAAAACCTGTGACAATGAGAAAATTCCAATTTTTTCACAGCTAGATAAAATCCTTTCAAACCTTCTTGAAGATTTATTGAACAACTGAATCATCTCAACTTTTACCGTAATTGATGAGAACATTAATCGCCTTGTAATATTTAATCTTTGTGATGAAAAGCATCACTGGTGTCACGCTCCACTTCTCCTCAGGTAACACTGAGAGCAGTGCTGTATATTATAGAATTCGGCTTTGCTATTGTCACTGTCAGTTACGAACGTCACTACAGAAAAGTTTGAACCCTTTAAGTAAAAACTCTTTGATTTCTAATTGTCTTCGGTTTCTGAGCAACATACTAATTAGTCACAAGCACACTCAAGGCTCCAAAATTGCAGTTTTGCATAGGAGTTTGCTCGTCAAAATTCTATTTTTGCGCCTCGATAAAACACTCTGAAACGCTACACTGCAAATGGGTGTTTATTTGATAAAACGCAGAGCTGACAACTGTTACAAGAATTACTGAACGCTAACAGTTGTGCTCAAGACATGTCATTTTGTTCCATTTGGTATCCCGAGGCATATTTTATTCATCATTTATGAATAATTTAATAATAATTTCTTTTGGAAATTACATCCCTAATCGTGGTGATTAAAAAAAAAAAGCAGTATCTATAACAGGTTCGCAATAAGTTTCTTCCTGTTCCAATTAAATTGCTCTTAATTTGAAAAGAAAAACTGCAGAGCAACGGCCCGTCTCTGTACTTTGCATGGCATCTGAATAACAAGAAAGAAATATAATACCACCAAATCAGATCAATCACCTTACATGTATTGCATTTTAAAATGTTGGTGACCTTCGTGTGGACTTGAATAAAACAGTTGGAGGATGAGCCAGCCGAGAGGTAGCACTTCAGACGCCCATCACGCAATCAGTGTCCCCCCCTCACCCATCCAGTAGCAACCCCACTGACCTCTCACCTGCCTTTCCCGGCCAGCTCGCAGCGGGAAGCAGGCAGGCCTAGCAGAGCACTCATCACACTGCGAGTGTCGCCTGCGCTTTGTGAAGACGTCTTGGTCGGTTTGAAGACACTCTCAAGTGATGAGCTCACTGATTGGAAGTGAATTTGCACTCAGAGGCCTGTAAACTTCAATTTGGGCTGAGTGCAAGAGACAGGTCAAAACAAGCTGTGTCTAATGTTTGTGTGAACAGAAGAATAACATACTTCTCCGATAATGTGTTATCTCCTCGCTTCTAAACTCAGATGAAGACAGATCTCCAGGCAATGATCAATAATTCCTAGAAAAGTCTTACACAGTAAAAACCACTCCATTTCGGGTCCTGGGTTGACAGCATTGCTGTTTTGCAGATGTTCATTTTTACTCTTAACATATTAACTACTATTTTGGTGTGGCTCTATAATTTTTATTTAATTTCGACTGTTCACCATGAGATGGTGACAGGCTTGTTTGAATGGAAACAGTAGATAGGACCAGATTATTTCAAGATATGATGCGAAAAATAATTCTCCTCTGTAATCCTTCTTTTTATAGCTACAGAACATGATGGACGTGAGATTCTTTAATGTGCATCTTTAGACATGATTATTGATTTATATTGTGAGATCACTAATTAAATGTGTTGATTTGGAATAAAAGGGTCATTCCTCGCCAAATTACTCAATGTGTTGATCCAAGCTGATTTTAATTTTCATGACACTTGGCCAGTTTTTACTGAAAATGTAAAAATCTGACGAGCCATAGCTTCCAACCGTAGTTGTTTTGATTGACCTAGAATTTTAGATTTAGTGTTGCACCATCAATATCAAGTATAAGTAAGTCACGTCAAAATTGGCTTGGTTACAATTTTTAGGGTTTTTTTTGGGGTGATTTGGCCTGGTATGGCCCAAAAATTGACTTTTTACTTTAAACATATAGGTGAATCTGTAACACTGTACCATATAGCTCTCTCTCATCATGTTTTTGAACACATCAGTGTTATTTTTAAAAGTGTGTTTAAAGACCGTAAAAGTGACATCAAGCCATTCATTCCCAATGATGTATATTTACTTTTAAAAGTCCATACTTTAATTTCCAGGTGCATTTTTTTCCAAAAAAAGGGTCTAAATGAGTTAGTAATATTTAATTTTATTCATCCATATCTGGAACTCAAACTCCATGATGGAAGGTCATTTCATGTTACTGTCTCACGACAAAAAGAACAAGTATTGTTCAAAATCATATTAAGTTCCTCTTCAACATATTTTTTTTTAATGTAACTTTCTGCTTCTGCATAGTTTTATGTTTGATCATCACTGCACATCCCAATAATGTCACCTTTTGGTTACCTTTAACGATGCTAATCTTTCAATATAATCATGCCGGCTTCTAGAGATGCGACCGACGTCTGTAAGACATGGCGAACATTAAACAGATGTTCTCAGCTCTTACAACTATTCCGTGCAGCACAAGGCATGGGAATTACTGCATTGAAGACTCTTTTTCTGATGTCTTCCTCTCTTCACCATCTCTCTTTTTCACTTGTGCTTTAAAACGTCTGGATCAGATTTTTCAGCATGGCTTTGATCACTTTTGACGTGATGTTTTGCATTATTATGAATGTCTTTTTCCGTCCAGTGTTATTATGAATTTCTTATTATTTTCCCAATCACGTTTTGTCACTGCAGCGTGCTCGCCGGGATTCTACGGGCACCGCTGCAGTCAATCATGCCCGAGGTGTGTTCACAGCACAGGGCCCTGCCATCATGTAACCGGCCACTGCGAGTGTCTGTCTGGATACTCGGGCCCGTTGTGCAGCCAAGGCAAGTGTCCCTTCCTCTGTGTCCTCTAAATACTGACAAATTTATTCTCTGTGACACGTTTTCCTTTTATTACTGGAAAATGTTTGTGCATTTTGTCTGGATGTTGATTGCAAAATTAGCCTTCCCTGGTTAATTTTGTTTACAGAGAGAAGTGCCAGCAGTCTAATAGAATGCCGACACATTCACCACTGCAATGAATTCAAAAAAAAAACAAAGTACAAAGTCGAAAAGTCTTACAGTATTGTTAATTTTGTTAATATTGGGTTCAGGTCAGGTGATTGACTCGTCAATGCATAACATTTGAATTGCCCCAAATAATCCTTGGCGGGGGGCAGTTTTGAAGGTTAGAGTCCTGAGTTCAATTCCAGCTCATCCTGACCTTCCTATGTGAAGTTTGCCTGCTCTCCCCATGCCTGTTTGTGTTCACTCGGGCGCTCCAGCTCTGTCCCACATTTCAAAAACATGTATTGGAAATTCTAAATTGTCCTTAGGTGTGTTTGGGTGTGTGAATGGTCGTTCTTCTCTTGTGTGCCCTGCAACGGGCCCGCAACCGATTCAGGGTGTCCCCCGCCTACTGCCCGAAGACAGCTGGGATGGACACCAGCAAGCAAGCGGCCCTAGTGAGGATGAGTGGCTACAGAAAATGGTTGAATGGATGGTTCCTTGGCTTCTTTTGTGGTTTTGAGTTAAGTGAGTTCTGATACATTCGGCTGAATATGAGAAAATAGTACTGTGAGAAATGCTTCAGAATTCATCTTGCATTCACATCCTCAATAAATCTTCTACACTGTTTTAATTCCCACACCTTTCACCTGAGTTGGATGTACTGTAAATACCCTGCAATTAAAGTCTAAAGAAACTCCAATTTTTTTCTTTAATATAGCTCATGCTTAATGCCTCCATTCAATACTTGGATTGCATCTTCTTTTGTCTCCTCTGGTTTACCAGGATATTGCCCCCTGATGGCTAGTTTAAAAAAAAAACAAAAAAACTGCAGATACACACCCTATAAGCCGTAGGGTTCAAAGCATGAGAATAAAGAAGCGGCTAATAGTCTCAAATTTACGATGACATAAACTCTCGAAGTTACAATCAGATTTGATGTTGATACACCAAAAAATGTGAAATTTTGGCTGTGGAAATGCTTTTCCAGGCCTTAATTGTTGTGAAATCGCCTCCCTTAAATCTGAAAGTCTTCACATGTATTGCTTGTATTCTTGCCAAAACGTCATTGTCCCAATACTTGCGCACCCAACTAGATCAGAATCCTAAAACTTTTGATAAAGTGCAGAAACACTGATCATTTTTTTTCTAAATTCCTTTTCATGAGTTCGAGGAATGTTTCATCCACTCAAAGTTTCATCCGATGAGAAAAACGGCCAGGAAGTCGTAATTTGTCAGAACCGTAATGAAATGGCGAGCAGGTGCGTGGCGGCGAGGGATGAAGGTGGCGACAACACGTCCTCTTGTCGAGGGCTTGTTTGCGTCCTCGCTCGTCCTCCGTCCTGCCAGGCAGAGCCTAATGAAGCTCTCCTGGTGTGATGAGCTTCCAATCCCCACAAGCAGCCGTACGGCGCAGCTAACCTCGTGGCATTAATGACAGCCTGCTCGTAGGAGCTTGAAAGAGGTCTCGACAAGAGCGGAAAGGCTGTTGAAATGAAATCATTAAAATCAGCCCAGATAAAAAAAGAAGTATCGCAACCACCTTGTGTGATGTTGCTGAGTTATTCTCTTTATGACGGAGCTTAGATGTGCCGCGTGTCCTGTTGCTGCAGGTCCCTCATCCGGACGGTGAGGAGCATCTGGGCCTAATTTGTCCCGCTGCCCAACGATAAAGTACAATGGAGGTTTCATTGCAAGCGATATCTTTTATTGAAGAGTGCCAGGGAATGCTGAAATATTAATTTCATAAAAAATGGATCCGGTGGTCTGTGTACATGGTCTATTTTAATACTGTGGCACATCAGTCATTTCGCTTGGGTCGGTGAAAATGGGGCAATTGTGCCACGGGAGGCGTTGATTGACTTTTTTTTTTCTCTCTAAGCATATCGCTTCATGTCCACTCAAATAAACACCATTGTTCATCTCATTAGCCGATGTCATACTGCGTTTTTAACGTTGTTTATTTCTGCTGAGTCGCTGCCCCTATCATCAGTAATGTATTTACGTGCCGTATTTTCTGTACTATAAGGTGCACCTTCAATTAATGACATTTTTAAAACTTTTTCCATATATAAGGCGCACCCTCAATTAATGACATATTTTAAAACTTTGTCAATCACAATATAGTAATACTCAAAGTAATAACAATAATAACTTGAATAATAACTCTAAACTCTCAATAGTATGATAACTCAATGTCAATATGAGCAACCTTATTCAATTGTAAACACACAAAAGAAACAGGTAAAGCTTACTTTATCAAGTCATTCCCCATCAACGAATCCCATTCTCAATATTGATCCATATATAAGGCTCACCCGATTATAAGGCGCGCCATCAGCTTTTAAAAAAAACTAGGCTTTTAGGTGCGCCTTATAGTGTGGAAAATACGGTACTTTTAGCACATTCTGGATCTGTGTTTTCAATATGGACTTCAATATCTAATTTAGAGCCGTTCCTGTTTTGGTGAGAGGAGGTCACTAAACTTTCTTTTGACTTATAGTACGGATTATACGAGGAGTGTAACTGTTTGTGGAAATCGCGTTTCAATGCTTACAGTACAGGTCAAAAGTTGATACACGTGTGTTTATCAATTCGATGTATTATTTTTTATGATTATTTACATTGTCAATTCTTACTGAAGGCATCAAAACTATGAATGAACACAAGAGAGTTGTTGCTTTTGCCCTGATTAATGCTTTTCACATCCTTGGCATTCTCTTGATGAGTTTCAGTTTTTGTCTGTAATGTGTATCTATTTGTCTGTATTTGGTACATGCAGCATCCACTTCAACTTGTGGGCCTGAAAGGGGGCTCCTCCCACCTGTGGTCCCTTCTGAAGGTTTCTGATTTTCCCCAAATTGGGGTTTTTGAGTTTTTCCTTCCCCTTCTGGGAGCTTTGATAGGGGATGCTGTTGTGCACCTTACACCAAAAAGATGTCTCTGTGTGACTTCTTTTTTTGAAAGAAGTCTCTGACCTCTTTTTATCTGTGAAACCCTTTGAGACTTCGGTGATTCAGGGCTATACAAATGAAATTTGATTGATGATAGATTGATTGATTTCAAGGGCTAGTCGCCAGAAATTCTTTTCACTTCATCGGGTGATAATATTCAGATTATGGACTACTATTCTGTATTTTTATGTAGTCACATTTAATCAGTATGTTTTCACTATTTCAGACTTTATTTTGCTAATGTATTGTGTGACTCTAACCCTGGGGTGTCAAACTCATTTTTAGCGTTGGCTACATTGTAGTTAAAGTTTCTGTCTTTGGACTGGGATAACTTTAAGGTCAAATAAATTTTCAAGTTTTTCACATTCTTTGCTGGTTTTGAAATCAGAGGTCAGTAGAAACTGTTCAAAAGAGAGCTTGGAAACAATAAATGGTTGTTGTTGTTGTTTCCCCCCAAAACCTTTAAAAATTTTGATGCGGTGGGTCAGATCCGGCTCCCGGGCATTGAGTCTGACACCTGTACCCTAACCCCATTTGTCATGTTCAAGCGATTGCAAATCTATTTTTCTGATTTTTTTTTTTTTTTCCAGTTTGTCACAGCGGCAGATATGGAAGGGCCTGTGCCGAAATTTGTCGCTGCACCAACAACGGCACCTGTAACCCCATTGATGGATCCTGTCAGTGCTTCCCCGGATGGATCGGCCACGACTGCTCTCAGGGTATGTTCGGCCTTTTCATCTTTTGCTCTCAGTTTCTAATTAACCTTCTATTTGCACCCTTCTTTGTTATCAGACTCATTAATCTTCACACCCCATTTTGCCTTAAATGTAGCTTGACGCAGTTAATGTTTGCTCACAATAATTTAGGAGGAGTTTATATAAAAAGTTTACATTTTTTTAGGATGACAAACTAGCAGAAAATGGGAAGTGCATATGGGGATTCCATCACAGAAATTAAATCCTGGATATAGTCTATCGGTTCAAATGCGGTAAAGATGTAAATTGAATATCTGTCTTTGGGAAACGTACGATCAATGGTGTAGTGGTCCCTTGAGAACTGGCTGTACTCCAAATGTCCCCCTTTTTAAAGAAGTAAAGAAAAAAGACAAGTTTGTACTTACAGTACTGTATTACCAGTCACACAAGCTGGATGGATGTAAAATGTATTCATTATGAGGCCAAAATGTTTTGGTTATTTTTTTAGAGATGTTGTTGGAATTCTTGTATTTGTTTTGCACTTCACAGGTCTGGCAAGTCATTATTGATTACATAACAAAATAAAAAGCAAAAATGATGCATCCCCCTGTCTCTCTCACACACACTACTGTGATCACAACAGCCCCCCCCCCCCCCCTCCCCCCTTTTCCATTAACAGTCTGCATCACCAAGTGGAAATATTCTCAGCATGATGAAGCGTACAGGAGATTAGTGAATGAAGTGCCATCATTTCCCCTATATATATATATATATATATATATATATATATATATATATATATATATATATATATATATATATATATAAGACACACTTGTATATAGGACACACCCTTAATTTTTCAAAATCTGGTATTTTCTATATTACCGTGTATAAGATGCACCAACACTTTGACGACAATGTAAAAACTATCGAATTAATATGATCTTTTGTAAACTAAATATTTTCTTGTATTCACATTCGTAAGTTATATACATGTTTGTTGCAAACTGACGTCCCACTCCTCTAGCTCCTCCCATTACGGGAATTATTGTAAGTAAGAATTTGACCGATACAAAAATATGAAAAAAAAAAACTTTAGTTTCAACCATCAGGTGAAAAGATGTTTTCTTTCATCCTTCCTGACCATCGGCCAAGTTCTTTAATAAATTAGCATCTTTGTTGCTTTTGTTAGCTGTAGCTGCAGTTGCAGCTGGGTACTTTGCATTGATGTGTTAGGCTAAACTTGAGCTGCAGCTAAGGTAAACAAGTTCCTTCTTACAAATAATGCGTATCATTCATCTATCAAAGGGGCATTTTTTTTTTAAGTGATATTTACGATTAATCGGAGCAGCAACGCTCACGTCCTTTTCCATTTTTACGTCTTCTGCACCGGAACCTCTTCCAGAATCAGATTATGCCAAAACAAAATGACAAATAGTGCCAACTAGGGTGTGAATGATTGTTTTTCAATCTCCAACAACTGAAGCACAAAAAGCCCAATGCAGGAAAACTATCTAATCTAAACTATCTAATCAGCATACAGAAAGCATAAACTTTGAGATTACAGTTAGATTAAAGTCAATTAAAAAAAAATGCTTTGAATATGACATTAATTGTTTGATTTTAATCAATCTGTTGATCTGACACTCCTACTATTTTTATAGGGCTGCAACTAATGATTATTTTAATAATCAAGTAATCTGTTGATTATTTTGTTGGTTAATCAATGAATCGGATTTGATTATTTTCTATAGTCAAACCTAGGACATCGTTTCAATTTAACAGTACAGAAAACAAATTAATTGTGATTTAGTTCCTGGTTACACTCATTGTTGTATAATCTGAAACACTCATCGTCGTTTACCAATGCAAAAGCAAACAAAGGTTTTAATTCAATAACTGAAGAAAATCTACAAGTGAGGAGCTGAAATTCCAAACACTTGGATCATTTTGAACGATTAATCGATTATCAAAAATAGACGTATTCGGCAACCATTTAGTTGTGGATTAATGGTTTCACCTCTATTATTTTAAGGTGTTTTTTTTTCCCAACCTGTCAGTAGTCAGTGGGAGTCGCTACCAAAATTTCACACGAATCAAAGCCCACGACAAGCAGACGAGAAACACATAACGTGCTTGAAACTGTTGTATAATGCTCTTTCTCTGCGGACTACGCTGTTGTAGTGGAAATAATTTAAAATAGATGTTATTAAACTGAAGGCAATTGAGGCTAATGTATTCAGTATATTGCAAATAACAGAGTGGTTGAGTGAAGCGCTCGCATTTAATATTCCGCAAGGATCTGTGTCACTTTCCCAGTTTCTAGTTTGGTGCGTGTGTCATAATGATTTGGCTCATGTGCTGTGCGCAGCCTGTCCCTCGGATCGCTGGGGCCCAGATTGTCTCAACTCATGTAACTGTCACAACGGAGCTCAATGCAGTGCCTATGACGGCGAATGTAGATGCGGACCTGGCTGGACTGGTCTCTACTGCACGCAGCGTGAGTCCTTCAGCAAATACACACTGTCACCTAGAGGTTGTGGGCCTCAACTGCAGGAGACACATGACTCATGTGGAACATCTGGACAGCTGCCGGAAGCTACTTTATCATTCAGATTCAAATTGAAGGCAGCATAAAAATTTATACGTGTTTGACTTGATGAGAAGTGGCAGCGTAGTTCATCTAAGTTACTGTGATTTGACTGGGCAATAAATAGAATTTATTTGATTACCGTAATTAGTCATTTTGAAACTTAAAGTTTTGAAAAAGAGCTGAAACTTGAAATTGAGATTTTAAAAAAGTGTTAGTTTCGAACTACTTAATTGTGGCATTCAAAGGGATAGTACCCTTATGTAGCCGCATTAAAAAGTTTATATTTACTCTATAATTTGATTATGATTTTTCTCCACTTGCTTTCGACTGAAAATCACATCACATTTGCTGAAGGCCCAGTTAATAACCAATCGCGGCTTAGCTTGTGACCATCACATGACCATCATTTGACCTGTGACTACTGTAAGTAGAGGTGATGTCATTTTTATTAGACAGGAAGTTAAAAAAAAAAGTTAAAACTATTAACCAATTCAACGCCAGCTACCGCCAGCAGATGCCAGCAGACTCTATTTTACCATAATGTTTAAAAACAAAAACAAAAAAAAATACTATAATAAGTACCTGGATAGAACGTTTTGGGAAGGTTTTTTTGTTTGTTTTTTTACATAAAAATGAGGGTGGAAATTTAGTCATCAAATTAATTATGGACATAATAGAACACTTTTACGACTAAAAATGGTTAAATAAGAGGACGATCACTTTAAGCAACTTATGTAAAGCTACTAATAGCTATTTTTTGCACAAGCTAAGAATGTTGAATTTACCTTAAAACAGATTTTTTTTAATCAGTGTTCATTTTTTTGTCTGAATATTTTCCAACTGATTTCAAATCTGTGTTCATTATTTTTGTCTGAATATAGTCCACAGGATTTTTTTTAAATAAATGTAATCTTTAAATTTTTTGATGTTTTGACACTTTGATGCACTTGGTGATTTTTTTTCTGTTTTAGACTAAGCTGTAACCCATTTAAACACTGTAAAAAAAGAATTAAGAGTCGTTGAAAGTTGATTTATATTGTTTTTTTTTTCTTATGTTAATGTTAAAAAGGATACAGGTTTAAGTATATTTATATTTTTGTAGACAATCTTCTTTATAGTCAGCGCATTGGGTGGGGGGTGCGAAAAGTTTTCTCCTTCCTATTTTTATGTACTATTACTTTAAAGTATATTCACATCATTGCTCCACATTTAATATCACAGCATTTATTTCATTTGATTTGTCTTATGCCTTATTGTGCATGCCGCACAGAATTTGACTGCTATTGATTTTGCTGTCGCCTTGCAAAATGACCTTGACTCACGACATTATTTTCTTCCTGTCACGCATCCCAGGCTGTCCCGCCGGCTTCTACGGCAGGGATTGTTCCGAAGTGTGTCGCTGCCAGAACGGCGCCGAGTGCGACCACATCACGGGCCTGTGCGCGTGTCGGACCGGCTTCATCGGAACGAGCTGCGAACAGAGTTTAGTATTTAGTAGGCCCGCCACATTTAGTTCTTTACCAAAAAAAAAAAAAAACGCCCAGTGGATAAGGATAAGAGGCATGCTATAAATAATACAGCCTTTGTCTAAGTGCTTTAATTTTGCAGTAATGCACCTCTCCTTGCAGAGTGTCATGCTGGGACATTTGGATATGGATGTCAGCAGCTGTGTGAGTGTCTGAACAATGCTACCTGTGACTATGTGACCGGGACATGCTACTGCAGCCTGGGGTATAAAGGGATCCGCTGTGATCAAGGTGAGGAAAGGCTTTTGCAAAATTGTCCAAAATGTTTTTAGAGCTGCCATATAATAGGTCACCAAATATTTCGAAAATGGGACCGACATTGTGGATACTGAAATAATGTGAAGGGCTACCATTTTGGGGACAAGCTATCTGAAATAACACAATTGCTTAAATTTACATTTAACTCATTGAATACCAAAGACATAATTTTACGTTTTTTTTTAGGAGTCCAGATATTCAATACCAGGGCGCATTTTATTTTAAAGTGAATAACTTTTCAGATTGCATAATGACCACATACATTTTTGTTGTAAAATTCCATCAAAAACTTGGGGGACCTGCCAGGACCATCATCATGTTTTAAAACATATAACAATAACTTAAAAAAGTAAATAGCTCCCTTTACTTTTCTACAGCCATCAAGTTCTCCAAATTCTTTAAAATAACAATAGTGTTAAAACGTCCACCAGAAAACGATTGATTCTGGCACCTGTGGTCTTAACAAGCAACTCTTCTCCATATAGCCTCCCTCATGATGGAGGAACTGAACCCCTACACCAAGATTAGCCCGGCCCGCGGCTCCGAGCGCCAGTCTGTGGGCGCCGTCATGGGTATCATCTTCTTGCTCCTCATCATCATGGCCATGCTCAGCCTGTTTGTTTGGTACAGACAGAGGCAGCGAGAGAAAGGGCACGAGGTCCAGCCTAGCGTGTCATACACGCAAGCCATGCAGATGACCAACACCGACTACTCTCTCTCTGGTGAGAACCGCTGTTATAATATTCATATTAATAACAACAACAAATACATATAATTTTATTTTAGTAATTGTCAATAATGTAATACAGTATTAATGTTCATTTCAAACTCTTGCTGCAAGCATAAAAATGCTCCACAAAATTAGAAAATTACTCCTCAAATTAAGTCAGTGATTTATAAAACTGCTTTGCAAAAAGAAAAATTCTCTCTCTCTCTCTCTCTCTCTCTCTCTCTCTCTCTCTCTCTCTCTCTCTCTCTCTATCTATCTATCTATCTATCTATCTATCTAGCTAGCTAGCTATCTAATATACGAGGCTCAAAGGACCAGACCAGTGACAATATCATGTTGAAATGATGGGGAAAAAATCTGTTTATATAAAATATAAATAAAATATAATTGACTACATGAATATATTGTTCCTGAAATCCTCAGAATGTGGCAGCACGGTGGCCATAAAGTCCAGTGCAGCTGAAGTCAATCACATTCCAAGCAGCAGTAGCAGCAGCAGTGGAGGCAGCCAGTGCTTTTCCAACCCCAGCTACCACACCGTGGCCCAGTGCAACATTGTATCAACCATCTCCAACAACCTGGATGCTGCGTTGACGCTCAAAGTACGATCACGCGCCGCACGCGTCACGCTCTCCAGCACGCATCAAATCAACCTGTAGTTTTTCATCCCCTCGCAGTCGAGCACTCTGAAAAGCCGAAACGGTTCCGACTGGAGAGCCTACTGCAACCTCAGCGATCTCGGTGAGTTTTCTTCTCTCATCCTGCCACGAGTAACCTCATCTGCCATGACTTTGCGACGGTGCCCCAAGGGCAGAGACGTGTGTGTCTTTAGTGGGCCTGGCCTCCCTGCTGTGAATGAAGATGAACCGCAGGCTCCGTGTTAGAAAAAAACCTTTGCTCTCATCTTCATTTGATATGCGTCTTAGAAAGAAAGAAGTGGAGAGCACGGGTCAGCGAGAGCTCGTTAGTATGCCTTCTCACCCCGTGTTGGATTCCTCTGTGATGCTTCACGCCAGGTCAGCTACTGTGCTCTTGCGGGATGTGGCTTACGAGAGACATCCATAATTGCTAAAATAGTTTAATGTCCGCATGAGAATAATGCACTCTTGATAGAATGTTCTGAATATACAGATCTTGCAACGCTCATTGCGGTGGTGTTGAATTGTATTTTATGCCATGCATGAAAACCTTCTCTTTATATGCTGGTATGCGCATATCTACCAAGTTGCTTTATTGTATTGTGAGAAGTAAAATTTAAACATTTCAACACTATTAATATTAGGTTCAAGCAACCCAGAACATTTCATAAGAAACAAAGCAGATGACTGATTAATTGGCTGGTTAAATCTAAAAATTCAAATTAATAAAATAGCAGTTTTTGCCCTTCCCAATATATTCCAAAAGGTACCAATTATTTTAGGATTTTTACTATTAATTGGCCATCACAAAGAGATAGTTAAGAAAAAAAAAGTTTACATTTTGATACACAGGAATGCATTGTGTGGCACAATTAATGAAATTATGAGAACAATTTTCTTTTATTATTTATTTATTTATTTGTTTGTTTGTTTGTTATTGGTCGTTGGGTGGGTGTCATTAAAACATTTCTGCTTAATTTATGTTGCATTATGTATTTTTATTTTTTAAACAAACTGTGACTTTATGTAAGATAGTGACATCCATCTAACATTTGCTTTGTTATGAATCTCCGGTTCATAGAATGACCTCATCAACAAAAGTCATGTTATGTATTTAAGGAGACTAGGTTATGGCATGGGTGTGTGAACAATAAATAGTGTTAGAGTACATAACGGTAAAAGGTTTAAATAATCTGCAAATATCGACCACTTGCACGGTTGTTTTTGGCTGATGTTTGAAGTGTCATAATCAGCCTTTTTAATCAGGTGGCCGATGAATCAGTCTGGCCCGAGCATAGACTTGCAAAATTCCATTTCTTTTTAGTTCTACGAAGGTTTGTGTGTTTTGTGATTTTGTCTGTATCGTTTAATGGATGCTCTCACTGATGAAGGGTTGTGAAGAGTCTCTTCCCCATGATTTTGAAAATATCCTGTCTTGACCTCTGCTGACTGGAGGAGGTTATAGACGTGTGACAACTTGCAATTAAAAAAAAAAAGTGTTCTCATTGTCATATTCTAAAAGTGAGTACGACATTATGCCAAAACAACGAGTTAGCCACAGATAGTGTGAATTATGCAACATCTAACTTTCATGTTTTGACATGTTGTGGCAGATGTTCAACAGGGGGAGACGCAGGCACCAAGAGGCTCCAGAAAAGGTAAATAATTCATTTGCAGCATCACCGTGCGTGTGTGCGCACACGCGTGTGTGTGTGGGTGTGTGTGTCTGTCTTGTTCAGCCTTCCCCGCCCTAACACCTATACTAACTGTCAGAGAGAGGCAACTTTTTAGCTGGTCTGACAGTCGTCAGTGCCACGCCCCCCCTTCCATCATTGACTGTCTGCCTTTTTGTCTCTCTGAAAATTGTAATTATCGATCCGCCAGACGACCTAAAACTAAGTATTGCTGAGCTTGAATTTACTAAAAATGCCTTTAATTGGGGAATTTAAAAACTTCTATCTTGCATTTCCTGGCTAAGAGACAATCAGAGGGAGCTTGTCCATTTGCTGTGTACCTATTGTTTACTTGTAGAGTGACCTCCCTGCAGCAGAAACGCATCCCGGAATGCTCCATCAGCAAGTAATTTCTTTATGTAAATCATATTTGAAAAACACGATAACAAAATAAAATATATCAATACTTAATTATAATCATTACTTTTACATTTTGGTCGGCATAATAAGCCCACTTAGCAAGACTGGGTACAAAATACATTTTGGTTCATGAAACTATGACTCAGAAAGGCAGCACAAACAAAGACAACAGCAGTAAAGTCAGCTGTGTGTCGCAGAGAATGACAAGTATTGAGTTGACCCTAGGATGATTGTTCACTCAACTGGACATAATTCTTGGTAGCAAAGTAAAGTGACGATGGAATGATTCCTTTTTATACTCTAAAATTGCAGAAGCTTAGCAGACAGACATGCAAGGCAGTTGGCTTGTGTTTCTGTCAACAAAGGGGGCGTGTCGGACAGATGGACCTCTGATGGACAGCTGACGGAATGTCTATCCCAATGATTACAACGACGGATGAAAAATACACTTCCGGCATTCCGAATCCATCATTTTTTTAGTGTTCACATCATTCGTCAGTTTGCCGGCAAAACGGGCATCCGTCAGAGACAGACTGATGAAAAGTCCGTGAGAGCTGACCTTCAAACAATTTCCCCAAATGGTTCCCTATTTCCCCCTGAATTTAACCCATGATCTCATATCATCCATTGATTTCCCTGGAAAACGAGATCATGATGATCTGAATTTTAATCCAATTGTAATTGTCCGTGGCTCAATGCCTGACGCATCATTTGGTCTCCCACACCGCGGTCTCTGGCGACTGCGAGAGACCCAAGGGTGTGAAGAGTGTTCTGATGTCGCCTTGCTGGGCTTCATAATGAGGCCTCATAAACTGGCTGATGAGACTGTTATGGATGAGATGAGTCATCCACTCGTTCCCCTCTCTACCGCCATTAGTCAGCCGAGGCAAAAGAAGCGTAACTTTTTAAGAAAGCCAACCAGTGTGATTGCTCTGGAACCGGTCTTGCCACGTACCAGTGACCCTTGCTCTATCCGTGCAGTGACTGAATGCGCTTGTCTCTGCCGTGGCAGATTATATCAAGGGCTCCATGTGCAACAACAGCTCCTGCTCCTTGAACACCGAGAACCCCTACGCCACAATCAGGGACCCGCCCGGGCTGGCGTGCAAGCACACAGAGAACAGCTACGTGGAGATGAAGTCCCCCTCCCACCGCGAAGTTCCCTTCGGGGGCACCGCCACCCTCCTGGGCGGCACCAGAGGGAACATCTATGAAGTCGGTGAGAACCAACCTAAAACAATGACTGCAACTAAAATTGGAAATGTGGTACAGGTTTGTTAACAAAGGCAAGTAAAAACGAGTTTCACCGCCAGCCCTGATAAAACCAATAATTGTTGTCAATGGCAGTGAATGAGTTAACGGCACTCGCATTTTTATTTTACTTTGGAAATAAATTTGTTATCCCCATTTTAGTTATAGTTTTTTATTAGCTTCCATAAAATGATCTGAAATAAATTTTCTTTATATTATTTATTTCTAAATACATTTTCTATGAAGACAGTCCATCAATGGCAGTGAATGAGTTCGAGGTAGGGCTGCAAGCTTGTGTCCAAAATAATAATCACATTTTTTTTGGTCAATATTGAAATCACAATTATTTGGTAATCATGTTTGGTCAAACATTTATTTAATGCCCTCTTTTTAAAACAAGCAGTGTATAAACAAGACTTCAAGGCTTGATACTAAAATATAATAATAATAATAATAATAATAATAATAAACTAAAATAAATAAAGCAAATGATAACTATGGCTAAAACACAATAGAAAACGCAGCTAATTTACTTGCTGAGTGCAAACTAATAAAACAAACAAAAAAATGAAGCCTACTTAGAACCAAGCACATTTACTTTTACATTTTACATTTTTACATTTACTTTTAAGCAAATTTGAATCAATTAGCAGTCAAAATGTCATTTTCAGTCTTTTCAAACAGAATCTTTTCCATTTTTTTGCCAGATTTTTCAATTGGTCTCAATTAACAGCTAGTACTGTATAGTGAGAATCAGGTGAGAAACTCAACACCATTTCACACTGGTAAATAATATACTGTATTAGGGTGAGAAAATAAGAGGATTTTGTCACGCGAACATGTGGGAAACATTACCCCCAGGTGGTAGGATGACAAAGTGCTTGATTTGACATGTAAATGTTAATATCATCGAGGTTCCGCTTAATTAACTGTGGCAGCCAATATTGTAAACACGATTAAAATTCGATTAATTGTGCAGCCCTAGTTCAAGGGGAAGTCAAATTAAAGATGTTCTTGCCATGTGCTCCCTCTATTTTAATCAGAGTATTCTTATTTTCATCTCTAAAACATTTTTACATTTTTAAAAGTCCAGATTAAATCCAAAGAAATGTATGTTTCTCAATCTTTTTTACCTGTTTAGTACTAATCGATTAGTTTAGGTGAGAATTTAGTACTGAATCACCTAGTTTAGTATCAGCCATTTTTAGATCCCACTTTAATCTCATGCTTGAGAAAAAAAAAGAAAAAATATGAGTCAAAAAGTCAAGTCAAATTTAGTTACACAGGGCTTCGTCATAACAGAGTCTCTAAAGCAATGCTTCTCCATTATATTTTGCCAAGCCCCTCCAGGAAAGAGAAAATGTCTTGACATGACAAAAATAAAGCCTTTTTCCTTAAAGGGGGGCCTGCCCCACTATTTGAGAAGCATTGCTCTAAAGTGAATGAATCATAGAGAACATCACAATGTGATCATACCGTGGTTGAACTTTCACATCTTCGTCAGAAGTCTCGCTGCGGGAATTTGGGCAGTCGGCAGACATTTGATGCTCGTCGTGGTAAGAATAGTACTTGGGAAGTTGGAATTGAATGTCTGGACTCTTAAAAAGAAAAAAAAATGTCACTTTTGCGCCATTATAATTTTTTGTTTTTGATATGTGCTAGTCACAACTGAGTATTGATTGATATTGCGTGAAGGTTGCTAAAGACTGAGCAAATATTCTGCTGACTGCTTTCCTCCTCTTGCCTCCCCCCCAAGCCATGGCAGAGCCCACAGTGAGTGTTTTGCAAGGCCCCAACGGGATGGCTACCGGCTTCTCCCAAAACCCGTACGACCTCTCCCGCGGCGGCCACATCTCCACCCACTATGACATTCTGCCCATGCGTCACAGCCCCACGCACACACCCCCGGCAGCGCACCCGGATAGCCCCAGCTCCAGCTCCCTCCTCTAGAAGACCTAACCCGCCACGGCCCCTTTGTCTTTGTGTGGTCAACAAGGACGCGACAGCCACAGCTCTTTTGGAACCCAAAGGAAAAAGGCGAGGAAGAAAGCCCTCACACCAGCAATCGTTCACCTGTTTTATTTCCCCAGATGCCCCCAGACTGCTTCCTGGATCTTTATGGGCACTCTGAAGCCGACGGCGGATCTACCAGAGGGAGCTAAGGCCGCCGCGCTCGCATTGGAGGGATAAGTTATTTACCACAAAAGAATCGTCCTTCACTTTAGTTTATGGAAGGGCAAAATGGGCTTGACGTGAGTAACGGTTGTGCCTGTCCCATTTAAGAGTGTACAGCGGTTAGGATTTATAATGTTCAGCGGGTGGAGGGGGGGTTACTTTTGTGCTCAAGGGCCACGAATGATTTTAAAACATAGACGGGTCAAGATAAATGTTTTAAAGGGGGAGTTTGCTAATTTCAACTTTTTTTTTCTCTTATATTTTGTTTTAAACAGTATGACTTACCTGACTGTGAAAAAAAGTGTGTTTTTTTATTTGATATTAGGCATGGGCTGATAATCATTTTGACGGTTCAGCCTAGGGTTAAAAGGTCAAGGTTTCAATAACCTCTAATACTGTCAATCACCTGATTCGTGCTTCTCTCTAATTTCTTTTTCTTTTCTTTTTTTTGAAAATCTAACGGGGCATTTAAACAAAACAGAATATGATTGGCTGCTTGCAGAGTTGACTCAACAAGCTTCCCCTTTGAAAATTGTTAGATGGCAACTGCTGTTTTTTTTTCTTTGTTTTTTTTTTTTTTTATATACTTCTTGCCACGCATGGAGGATAAGGAGGAGGTCTTTATCTTCAAAATTGCTTACCAGTGACTGGGCACTGTGGCTTTTGATAAAACAAGGAGGTTATTGTATTGATGCATTCTTTCATTCATCATTACTAAACATGGTGCACATTTCTTAATGTACCAAAATTCAGTATTTTGTTAAAAAATAAAATGACTGTTAAATGAAAAATAAAGCTGTAATTTTAGTATTGTGATGCTATGCTCAGTTATCACACCGTCAGAATTTAATATCAGCCCATGCCAATTTGATGAACAAAAATAATATGATAATATAAGATATCATCATAAACCATGCCCTGTGTCTTTGATAGGTTGTTTTTCATTAGGTTGAACTTTTTTTTTTTTTTTTGTATACCGCATAGAGGCAGACTTTTTTAATATTTAATGGTGTCAGGCTCTAATGACTGTTTTAAAGTGACAGTGTGTGAAATTTAGTCTCATCTGACAGTGAACAATAAGAATTCAGCAGTTTTGAAGCACACACACTCCGGTGTCTCAGAGAGACAACACTTTTGCAACCCTACTAACGCTACACTACGTTTGCAAATTTCTTCTCCTTCGGATATCTGTAGCACAAAGATGGCAGTGAAACATGTCAGCCTCCAGTTAAGCGGATTACTAGACCTACAATTATATTTTAAAAAAAAAAAAACCTTCAGTGTGAGAGAATATGTTGTAAAACTTTTTCATTTTTTTAATTATTTATTTTTTTCACTAAATTTTCCACACTGTCCCTTCAACAAATATGAAAAAAGTGTTTTTTCTTTTTAAAGGCAACTTCCCCTTTAAGGTTTATGTAAACTATGTAAAATAGCAATTGTGACCCTAACGATGAAAAATAATTTGAATTTAATAATTTTCATTTTTAACTGTATTATTTCAAGTAACCAATTATAAAATAACTAAATGAATATACTCCTTATTTTGCTAATATCTGATTATTTTAACATTTATAATAACTCAATTATCAATAAGATAAAAAATAAATTTAAATATATTTTAACCAAATACATTATTGCCAGAAAATATTACAGGACTCTTTATATAATGCTTGGTGGGCCCAAATAAAGTACACCGTGGTCTGTAAATGGCCCACGGGCCATATTTTGCCAACCCCTGATGTACAGGCGTCACTTGTCAAATGTAGATGAAATGATGAGATCAACTGCAGTGGAAAAGTTAAAAAACATAACCTAATTGAGTTAAAAAAAAAAAAGCATGGATACAAAATAATCAGTCACAGTCTGTCCTTTTCTTCGCCGTGCGCCAGTAATGAGCACACAGCGACGCGACGCGGGGTCAAAGTGAAGAGCTTCATTTGTGTTGCAGCGTAAATGAGGTTGTGATATTCAGGTCAGCTGAGTTTACGCGCCGACTGCATCAGAAAAACGTCTCGACTTTTGGATTTGCTCCTCGTTAATGAACTGACTGATTCTTGTGTTGTTTTTCTATGTGCCAAAAACTTTTCTCGCAAATGTCTGTACAGGGTGTCAAGGAAGGACGCTTTTGACCTTTCTGTTTGGTATTTATACAGCTAATTTCCTGATTTATTCATTTACATTATCAGTGATGGTGTGTTTATTCTGTGACACTAAAATTACATTCAAAAAAAGATGAGCATGAAGACATTCATGGTTACCCACTGATGTAAATAACACCAACACATCAAATTTATCTTGTGAGATGTAATTTTGTGAAGCGTTTTAAATTCTCTATCCTTCTCTTTCTCTTTCTCTCGCTCTGTGAGATTGTAAATTTGAATTTTAGATTTTACCAACAAAAAAAAAGCTTTTATCTGACCAACTCAAAGCCCACAAATATCATGTGGTGTTATATGTGGAAAAAAAAAATACAAATCATCTGTTTGCATTAAACAACTGTCACTTATCAACGACACTGAATTGATTTGTTTACTTTATCACTTGCATTAAAGCCTCTGTGTAAGCAATAACATAGTGACAATCATTAGCCAATTGCATTTCATCCATACTTGACATGATACGCTTTACTTCACATGACTGTTATCGATAGCAGAGGTTCCTTTTCTAACCACTTGCTGTCATCTCAGCTCTGTTTCTTGTTATGGTAAATTTCTTATTAAAAAGCATATTGTGCCATGGCAGCAGCGTTTCAGTTAGGTTCATAACTTGAACAGCAAGGTTACAGTCATATCAAGTGCACTTGTTGTCATTAGGGTTAGAGTTGGACCTATACATGGGACAAGATATGACGATATCCCTCCAGATTAGAAAAAGATGAGATCTATTTTAGGCAATTTTTTGATTGCAGTGGAGTTCATGTGAAAATGTGCTGCTTGTTAATACTGTACTCTGCATAGCAGTAAAAAGCCTATCAAATTGGGATGAAAACTAATATAAATGAATAATAAACCTTACCATTAACCAATAATACAGAAACAAACACCTTGGATTGCTTTTATTTTGAAATTACGTGTCACAACAACAGCTGACTTCTCTCACTCGTTTTTAATCTACAAACTGTTGCTTCTGGAGTAAGTTTTGACATAAACAAGCAATAATTTGCAATCATGTTGAATTGCCAACTTGAGGCACAAAAATATTCATTAGTTGTACTGACATTGTATTGTACTGCGCCTATTTCTAGCACCGGCTAGCATAAATTAGCCGCTAGCTAGCAGTGCTCGATTGGTCCATGTAGGCATGCGAGAGGAGTCAAATTTACAGTTTATTTGACGTACGTGTTGTATTTTAAGATGAAATATATGACGCTTACTTATTTTTGTTTATTTGTGTTAAAGTGAATGAAAGTGAAATGTATAGGCTACAAGGGCATTAGCCATACACATTATACGTTTTGTTTTGTTTTGTTTGTTTTTTGTTTTTGTTTTTGTTTTTGTTTTTGTTTTTGCTTTGCTTTGCTTTGCTTTGCTTTGCTTTGCTTTTGTTTGTTTTGTTGTAACACAAAACTTGCTGAGTACGTGTTCTAAACTCAAAACGGAGATGATTAACCCAGCAGAGTTTCATATTCATACGGTCTCCATTCATATCCGTGTGGTGCGTTGTCTTTGTTTTGGGCTTAAAATGTAGACACACACAAAGCCATTATAATTCTTCGACCCAACAACTGCCTGAAGTCCAACTCTTTCATGCCAACTCTCAGTGCTTAATGTTAGTGCGCTTGCCGAAAACAATGTTAATTTTTAATGGCTTCATTATTGCTTACAAGCTGTGCTAAATGCCCAAGCTTGATAATAATGCTCATAAAGAACTGAAGCTGACCTTTCTTGTAAACAAAGTTGTGCTTCTCTGCATTCAAAATCAACTTCTGAGCCTGCCTCTTTGAAGACAAGTACACATACAGTAAGTTGACTAAATTTGGTGACTTGAGATATGAATCGTCATATGTCCAATTTTTCGCTTCGACATGGGAGGTGGCAGTGAAGTTAACTCATCTGACAATAAGAAACAGTTTCGGAAAAAATAAATTAATACAGATGTATCAAAAACAACCACACAGTTTTGCTTTTTGTAATAAACTGTAAGATGCCATAGATGGGCTAAGAAATCGTGTGTGGTTTTTTTGGTAGTGTTATAATCCATTAAGTAACAGTTATTTGAACACAAACTCCAAAGTACTGCATAAACATTGCTCTCGGGTATAATTTGCAAAAATCAACAAATACTTATGCGAGTTGCTGCATAGTTGTGACATCTTTGTGTTACTGCTTTTGAAAATTGTGGGAGCAAAACTAATGTTTACATTCTTTTTACGTAGTTGTGTCTTTTCTGCGTGTTTTTTTCCAACATTACGTCAGAATACAGTACATATTTGTATTGTAAGCTTGTGCTTGGTGTGGGATAAACCATTTGATACCTATGAATGAAGTACAAGAGAAGTTTTGTTTTAATCAGTTGTCTTTCAGATTCATTCAATAGGACAAAACCCAGTTGAACCTAACATCGAATTCAGTCTTAACTAAATCCACCAGTCGTTATCTGGCGCCTTCTTTGTTTGGCTTTCAACTATTTGTTGTTTGTCCTTGTGGCAAATCAAATCCCCTAATTAAGACAATGTTAAATCCCGGCAAAGACTCATAAAGACAAGGACTGTCACGGCGATCAACACTGATGTTGCGCATATTGGCCGCTAGATGACAGCAAAGCAATCTTAAAACAAGATACAATTGAGTGCGTTTCCTCAACAAAACAAAAGTATCAATTCTTCATTGCATTCTTCTGCATACAATGAAGGTACTATTGAAACACTTTACTATATTATATGACCTTAATGTGTCCCCGACTATTTGAAGATTGTCGTCATAACAAATAATAAATTAGGTTATAGAATATATAATCAAATCACACCGGAAGGTTAAAATGTCTATATACGAGTTTCATCGCGGGATAACGGTTTTATATTTAAGTGTTGTATTTGATTGCTTTGATTTTTTTTTTGTATTTTTTTTTTTTTTTTTATGAAAACGTTTAGTTGCCCCTTTACAAAAGAAATTTGCCATTTACTGGGGAGCCCTATACATTCATAGGTGTGGCAATTGCACCACAAATCCAAAAGATGTCGCCCAAGTAACAAATTTATAGACGTTAAAACGGACGCTAAATTTGCATACCTGCCTGACCATTTTTGAGCTCATCCTAATGGTATTTCATGGATTCATTTCATGTGTTTTTTTCCTGCGGAACCTGCAAATGAATGCTGAAAGCCGAATTGAACTGCTATCAAATTAATTAAATTGTTGAGATATAGAATGTGAGACCTGAAGTGGAAATGGTTTGCATTTAAGCAGTTAACAAATATGAAGTTTGTGAATTTGTATATATGTGAGTTTTATTCATTTTGTTTGGAGGAAATGGGAATTTCGAGCGTCATGTAGATTTACAAATATATCACAAATGAGCTGATTGTTTAACGGTTTGAATTGGTCAAGAAATGGGGAAGTAAAGCTTTTAGGCAAAGTCATAACAACAATTTTCTTAAATTAGTAAATGCTGCTACATATTTGAGGGGTCGATACGGGAATACCATGCAAAAACAACCAGAATAACCAAGGTTTCTCTTGGTTTTTAGTTATTGTAGTAACGTCCACTCTTTCATCCCAATTTTTCTTGACATATATTTTAACAATTCACAGTAATTGATCCTTGTATGTATTACAATAAAACAACAATACATCAAAACATAAAACAATAACACAAATGTGTACAACCAATCAGACATTCCAGATATTCATAACATCCATAGAATGAAAGAATATAATTGACAGACTTCACTTAAACAAATAAGACTTAATGTCCAGAATCATTTCCCCATTTCTATTATTTACAAACTGAAGAGACTCAGAATGAAGATCAATATCAGTTTTGAATATTTTAAAACACAGAGTGAAATTTTTAAAACTTGGCTTTGTGATTGTGAAATTTCCCAAACAAAATAAAAAGATAAACAGTATTGCAGATTTCTTTGTCCTTGTATATGAAATGTGTAACCATACTTATGTTGAATTTTATTTCTGTGATTTTTTTTTTTTTTTTTTAAATCTAATCCTCTGTTTTCCCACAACTTCACACTGAATGAACATCACAAAAAAGATAAACCACACTTTCTTGGACAGATCTACAAAATGTACATTTTTCATCCGAGTGGACAAATGTCAAAATTTATACATTTGTTGGATATATGTTATGTAATATTGTTAAATGTACAGTATTCCTCAGACTTAGTAATAAAAAAAAAAAAAAATAAAATAAAAAGAACAATTTCTGCCAGTTTAAATTGTATTATTATACTGTTTCTCTATGATCATGCAAACATTTCCTAATATGATTATTAGTACATTGTCTGCCCATAAAATTAACACCATTTATATAATATGTTGCATTCCTGATTGCATATATTACATCACCTCTATAGCTGGTCATTAGTTGTAACACATGCACTGTATACCACTAAATATGCGCTTGACAAAGTTAAAATCTTGTGACTTAATAGTGAGTTTCTTCTTCAAAAAAGATTCTTGAGTAGTTTGCCATTTGTATTAAATAAACCCTTCATAAACACAATAGCATTGTCTACCCAATGTTGTAAATATAAAGACTTGTTCATTATAGTAATATTTGTATTGTTCCATATTATAGATCTGTGTGGAGAAAAATTATGTAGCATAATTTCCATGATAAAAGAACTCGTTGAAACTTTTGATTAGTGTGACTATAACATAACAAGAGGTCATCTTATGTTATAGTCACATTTTAATAAAAACTCCAGACCACCAACCCAATTGAATTTATTATTATTTATTATATTGATATATTTTATTATATTTATTATAAATTATTATTATTATTTTTATTTTTTTTAAGATGGCACCCACCGACTTCAACCACTGCGACTTCAGGACTGTTCTTTTCTAATATTAAATTATTTGTTCAATTTGGAATGTGGTCCGCTCGGGAGGAGTAAGAATTTCACTGTGTGGTTTAGTGCTATAAATGTGACAATAAATCTCTTTGAATTTTGATGTGGAATAAATTACCATATTGACCCTTGAGCCGCTTTCACTTTTTTTTTTTAATTCCTTTCATCATATTTGTTACGACTTCCTGGTTGCTGAAAACGTCACGCGTGACGTCATTGACGTTTGTAATAAGTCACGTGTCACTCAGGTCTGGATAAAGCACCGCTCAGGAATACGTACGCCGAGACAAGGCGTTCATCAACGCACTGTGTGTTATCACAATATTCCACGATTTTGACTTTCGCATTTGGATGTTATGAGATAAAACGCGCAGGATAAAGAAGAGAGCATCATTTGGCGTCGACAGATTGAAGGATATCTCGTCACGGTATATCGCCCGCTCGTTTCAAGATGTGAGTACTGTGCGAACACGCGTTAAATGAATCCATGACGCTTGATTTCGTTTTTGAAGGTGTTCTTTGGGATATTTTTCGTATTTTAGCGCTTTCGGCGGTGCCTGTGACGCGCCGCGTTTGCGTAACGATGCCGATTACAAGGTTGATTATTTTTTTCTCTCGTCCGTTACTGAACCGCTGTGCTCCCATCACTACGGTGTGTTGTTGTTCACTTGTGCCCCGAGCACCCTTTGATCCTGGGGGAGACACTGAAAGACGCGTTTAGTCTCCAGTGTAGAGATGCTACCTAAAATGGACTCTTTCGATCTGGGTTTGCCTCCTCCACACATCGGAGGTGTTAATCCAAGTCTTGCCACATATTAATTCTCCGTTAACGGTTATTTTATATTCATATTCACCGTGGTTGCGTGTACGTTACGTGACGTGTTGAAATCGAAAATGGTGATGGTGATGAGAAGGGGTTGTGTTGGTTCTTGTGTTGGTTGTTTAACCACAGATGCCTAGTGAAATGTGATGTTTGCTTCTACCTCCTCCTCCCCCTCCTCCTCCTCCTCCTCCTCCCTTGCTGCCAACAGGCCCTTTAATCCCAGTCAGTCCTCCCAACATCACAACAACACTTAGATGTTGGGAGTGACAGGCTTTCACAACACTAGAATGCCTTGGAGAAGATTGCGTTCAGGTTTTTATTGGGTTCGTTTTTTCCAGGTTTCATGCTGCTTGTCCCCCGCCTAGTGCCCATAGGCAACTGAGATAGGGTTAGGGTTTGTTTTTGTCCCCCCAATACATTGGTCATCAGAAATGTGGTCTCCAGAATCTGCCTCACAAATCTATATTGGGTCGGGTCCTACGCAGAAGTAATTCAAATATTTGATTAAGGAAAAGATCAAACCCAAGATGGAGTGGATCCTAATGTGTAATCAAGAAATGTTCCAATAAAAAATTAATTGTTAATGTGGATTAGATCACTACTAATAATATAGATAAACTGTGCTGAATAAATCAAATCATTGTATGTTGTTGGTTAGATGCTACTTTTTTTTTTTTTTCGAAACTTTTGTACACAAATGTGATAATTGAGTGCCGAGATCACAAATGATTAAGACCATCATGTGTTGGTTTGTGATTGAAGAGCCGTACCAAGTGTGTTCAGTTTTGGTTCCCTTTTGCGGGTAGAGTTGAACTTTTGAGAACAGGATGTCTCAAGTGGTATTACCAACGATGATGCTTGGACATGACTCACCACCACCAACAACAACAACAACGGATGAGATTAAGGAAGTTAGTTTGTTTAAAGAAATCCGCTCCAGTGCAAGAAAATTTGCTGAATGAAAAATGAGGAATGAGTTGTTTGTGCCCAGCTATGCATAATTCTACAAATGGTTCCCTTTTGAATGAAATGCATTCTTTGGGATACTTTGATCCAGGAAGAAAAGATGTACGCTACTTAGGCACAGGGTGATAACCGTGATAACCCTTAATCATATAATTTCGAATGAGCACTTTTATGCTTAATCAAAAAAATATAGTTTTAAACCTAGCAGAATTTGATGTAATTTTAAAAATATATCATCACGTTTTTCCATATATTTTGCAAATTCGTGGAAGCACTGTGCAGTTCAACAATAACCGGATTAGTGATGTTGTATCACTAGTGCTTGCAGAGTTGACTCAATAAGCTGCCTCTTTGAAAATAATTAGATAGCGATTGCGTTTTTGTCTTGAAGAAGTCTTTGTCTTAACCTCTTTTGACCTAAGGAGCATGCTGGAGGACACTGCATATTTGCTTGTCTAAACCAATAACAATGCTGAATTTTGAGGATGTTACCCACTTCTGGGAGATGATTGGACGAAGCTTTACCAATTTAAATCATGTTATGATGCTTTCGGGCCCATTTTGGATCCTATAAGATGGTTTTCAAAGCATGATTTCAAAAAAGCCAGAGAACTCAAATTTATGCTCCTGCGAGTCAAACAAACATGCTTTGTGTGTAACTCTGTTAGGATTACAGGTGATATTATTCAGTTATTATTAAGTTATTTTGAAAACACCACAAAATTATTTTGAAGTATTTTTTTAAAGTCCAGTGTGCCTCACGGTGAAAATTCATGGAAGTGCTGTAGGGTTTGATGATATGGTATCACTAGTGCTCGCAGAGTTGACTCAACTAGCTGCCTCTGAGAATAATTAGATGGCAATTGCTATTTTTGTTTTGTTTTGTTTTGTTTTTACCTTCTTGGCATGCATGGAAGATAATGAGGGTGTCATGGTCTTAAAAATAGCTTATCGCGACGGGGCACTGTAACTTGCTAAGAACAATTTAAAACCAAGAATGTTGTTTATTTATACATGGTACACATTGTACACATGTACAAAATATTCAATATTTTGTTCAAAAATAAAAGATTGTGTTCAATGGAATAATAATCAAGCTGTAATTTTAATACTTTGACGTTAATATTTTTGCTCAAGGTTATCATACCGTCAGAATCTGATTGGCCTCTGCCTTGAGCTACTTTGAGATAAAGTTTTCATCAAGCTACATGTTGTTTTATGTGTTGCAGTAATTTTATGTTTGCGGAGCAGTCGGAACTGAAAAATGTGTGTTATATAATCTATGTAATGAGTTGTGCAGCCATAAAAGCCGTTGGGAGGGGGCACTTGATTCAATGCTGGCGGCGTTTGAAGTCAAGTGGACCCCTCAGACATCATCGTTATAGTCTAACGACATCTGTGCCAGGCGAGTTTGTTGATTCTGCAGCAACCTCCTCACTCTATTTATTTCTGGCTACCTTCTTCACACATTTCCCCAGAGGCTGTCACTTTCTCATCATCTGCTCATCTAAAGCGTCGAAATCAGTTTTGTGTCCTCTTCGATTTGATTTTGCCGTGTTAACGCATGGCGGCACGGTTCTTGAGCGCTTCGCAACATTTCTGTGGTTCAGGGTTGATGCCTTCCTCTTTGGATAACAGTTTAGCTTCCCTCTACGTTTCAAAAATGTAGACTCATTGAAGACTCTAAATTGTCCTTCGCTTCAAATGCTTGTTTGTCTTGTGATTTGACGGTCAACCAATTCAGTACAAGGACAAAGCTATACAAAATAAAGGAAGAAGTTACCACACGATTTGGAAACCAGTCATAACATCTTGCAAAATTATTATTTTTGTAACCATCACAAAGCACAGCTAGCTTTATTTTCTCAAGCTGCACAAAAACATGAAGAAAAATGTAAATGTAATGAGAGTGGCAACTGGCAAAGCACTGTAATTCTTTCTTGCTGAGTCATGGTGGTTCCCAGTGAGACTCAACACTGAGAAAGAACAAATCAACCACCTGCAATAACATGGAACATTTCAACATTATGTCACAAGTTTTTTTTTTTTTGTTTCAGATTTTTTTTTATTGCCAGATGGTTGGCATCAGTGTTTCTGCTGCTCGCATACAGTTTGTGTCCATTTGTGCAGCGCTTTCCAGGAGGAAATGCAAACTAAAATGTCATAAAAAACATACTTTAAAGTAATCAATTTTTGTCTTTATATACTCTTAATTAGATGTACAGATGTGAGTATGTACTTATTTAATATTAGAAATGCTCGGCACAACTTTTTTTTTATGACCAATGCCGGTACGACTAATCAACTTTTGAGAACTCACTTATAACAATACTGTTTATGGCATTACCCTTAAAGTTTCATGAAATTAACGGAAATTTTCTATTCTTTTCATTTATCATTTCGAGTTTGTGATTTCTGCCCATCCCCATTTACAGTAAAAACTGGGTTTAAAAAAACTGGATTTAAAAAAATCTATTATTCTTCTACGTGTGGAGCTGAAATAATTATTTTAGTAAGCGATTAACCTGCCGATCATTATGTTGATGAATCGGTTAAGCTTATTTGTTGTTGTTAAATGTGTCTTGGATTTCCATCCCTTTTTTTTAAAAACAGGCAACTTTTAACTGTCATCACAAAAAATGTGATTTGGTTACAAATTGGCAGAAATGGTGATCATTGTTTTCCATAGCAAAAGCATATATCTTATTTTGATTAACCTCAATGCAAATCAGTCGCACAGGATTAAAGGAATCTGAAAATATCTCCGGTCGATAGGCTGTAATTCTGAGTATTTGGAGGATAACTTTTGAGCAACACATTCAAACCCAAAGACATTAATAGGACTGAATGTCCTAAAATATAAAACGGCTATTGAATGAGTTAATTACTTAGTAACCAGCCATTCTTAGACCCTATTTTAGCCTAACACACACACACATAGTACCTGGGATTGAATGCCTGGATTGTTAACAAAAATATCAATAAAAAATATGTCTTTAGTCTTGAACGAGTTAGTGTTATAATTGTTGCACTTCTAGTTGTATATCTGGCAACAGGTGGATTAGTTTCACCTTCTGCAATCAAGTAAAAGAGCCGTCACTACGTAGTATACGTAGACGAGCAAAGATACACGTAATTTCCGTTTTTTGAGTGGCAAGTGCATCCACGCTTGATTAGCTTTAAAGTGCAAGTCAAGGCCGGCGGAGCATTTTGGCCTGAGCGCTATCAGTTCATCAGTCCACTCGCGAGGGTGATGAGCGTGCCGAGAGAAATAAAACAGGCACTTAGCGCTGCAGGCTGCCAGCGCTTCACGCTTTGTGATAACCTAACAGGCTCCCTTTCTTTCACACAACACGCTCGACCGTGTCCAAATGTTACCCCCTTAAAATCTCCCCTCGCCAAAAAAAATAGTTTAGCGTCTTATCTCCCTGAAGTTATGTTGCGTTGCCCGTTTTGTATTCTGCACAAAAGCACATGTTTTGTATTACATAATCAGTCACGGCACAGAGTAAGGTCACCAGCCTCAAGGTTCTCCCATCTCTCTGGCTGAAATATTGAGATTTTGTAGACAGGGAAGTGTTTCCAGATGCTCTCATTATAGTCAAAGTATGAATTCGTTATATAGGTTCCATCTGTTTTACATTTCTCGTCGTGCCGCAGCAAGCATGTTGAATGCATTCATTCGACTCGAAACGTTGATTTAACTTTGCTCATGCTTTTATGCTGCGCCCAGCCGAGTGATTAAAATTCATCGAGGCTCTCTTCCTCCCCTGCATTCCAGCCCTCACTTTGGGAATGGGAAATGATGGAGGATAAAGCGCCCCGTGTCGCCGACTACTTTGTGGTGGCGGGCCTCACCGACTCGTCCAAGCTTCTGGAGGACGAGCTGCACTTTGACGATGCCGCGCCAAAATCGGTCAAGCCCAAAGCGCCCATCACCGACGTGGCGGTGGTGATCCGCTCCCTGGGAGAAGAGGTACCCCCTGGCTTCACCTGTGTGGAAAGCACCCCCTCGGGCTTGTCTGCCGAGCTCAATGGAGCCAGCCTGAGGGGGCCGCAGATTTTCCTGTGCTTCAAGCGAGGCAGAGATAAGCCTCCGCTGACAGATCTTGGGTAAGCACTAATCCTCAGCCGCTGACCCTTTACCCACCCGCGGCACTAATCACTTCTCTGCCTTGGCTCACATTAATCTGCTCTTAAATGCGCTCCACGGACGAATGAGCGTGGAGGTCTTGCCGGTGCACCCGCAAAACGTGAAACGTATCCGTTTCCGTTTTTGGCAGTGCCGCACAATGACAATTTGCTTCTATTCAACCAGCTGTTGCTAATTTTAAAAAGGGTGGTTTGGGCCATTGTGGCTGTCTAATTTAATCTATTAATCAACCGCTGGATTCATTCACAAACCTTACAAAGACTCGAGCACCATCGTTCACAGTGACGAGACGTTCAATAGACTCGGTTCGTTTGAGAACATCACATCACTGATTATCATTTTTTGAATATTTTCCATAAGACTCATGATTTAATACAGTTGGTTTATTTGATTAAAATTGGGATCTGAAATTTCTTACCACAAATGTCACTTGTATACAATTGCTGTAAATGGTTAGAATGTAAGACGTTGAAATAATTGGCAAATATTGGCTGCTGGGCCAATTATTTTTGGACGATATTTGAAGGGCCATTATTGGCAGATTAATGGTTGGGCCATAATTAAAATTTCAGTGGTCCAGAATAACTGAAGAAAATCAATGTTTTATATTTTGACATATTGCCCAGTCATTAATGATCCGATAGCAACAGCCCTAGCTGTAGTTTTGAACTTAGCTGACTTCATTGGCCGCCAATCAAAGCGGTTTAGTATTCTCTTTAAATGTGTTATTCTGACATTTTGCATTTGTCCAAACTCTCGCTAAATACTGTATGCATTGCCTTGTTACGATTATTAGATGCATATCATCAGTGTAACAGTGACAAATGCTTTAGTTTCAACACAACGAGATGCGGTAAGTGATTCTTGGTGCATTCTACCGAAGTTGACTTCATTACCTTACGCAAGGGCCAGTCAGCAAACAAAGAAAAAGCAAAGAAAGAAAACCTTGGGTTGGTGGAGAGGGGAATTCCTAGTTAATGTAACATTCATTATTTAGGTCATGGTCAAGCCCAACCCGATTAAAGAGCTTTGCCTCAACACTTTGAAGGCTCTCCAGTTTTGTGACCGCAACAACACAGCAACTCTAAACCCTTTCAGAGTCTTGTACGAGTGGAAAGAAAAGCTGAAGCCCGGATGTCACATCGTCCAGACCACGCCTTCGGGTCGCCCCGCCAACATCAGCAGCTCGTCATCTCAACGCATCTACATCACCTACCGCCGCGCTCCTAAGAGCCAGCCGCACACATCGCTGGCCGTCACTGACGTCTGCGTCATTGTGCCCGGCAAGGGGGAAACGCCCCCTCACACCTTCTGCAAGGTGGACAAGAACCTCAACAGCAGCATGGTGGGGAAAGAAATCTGATATTTTATTTAGGACCAAAAAAAAAAGATAATGTCATAATCCTAACCCTTGACCAATGGTGTCTTTTGTCATCTTCTAGTGGGGATCATCTGTGTACTTGTGTTACAAGAAGTCTCTGGCAAAAGCGAACACTATTGCATGCAAAGCAGGTACGTGAAAATGCGGAGGCTCATGAAGTTCAAATACACATGTAGTAAAGTTCTAAATGTGACTAACACATGTATTTGTTACAGGTCTGCTGTGCAGGTACCCCGAAGAGGACTATGAGTCCTTTCCTTTGCCAGAGTCAGTGCCTATGTTCTGTCTGCCCATGGGGGCAACAATTGAGTGCTGGCCTTCTCACACCAAACACGCCCTTCCCGTTTTTTCCACATTTGTCCTAACGGGAGCTTCAGGAGAAAAGGTAAAGCGTTATCGTCATCACAGAAATTCGACTTTAAATCATTCACTGCCATTGACTGCTGTACATGTCAAAGAATATTTTTATTGGGCTTTTGATATCTATAAAAGTCAAAATGTTCAAGTTAGAAGGTGGGTCATGGGGGAAAAAAGGCTTCCGTGTTTGAGTTCCATGACCCCAATCAAGGGTGAAGGTCGGAGGACAAAAATAGATGCAAAAACCTTTTAAAGTACATACTTTTTCCCCACTGCATTTGCATGTACAGTACATTCAAACTCTGCAGTTTGCCTTAACTTTGTGTCATTTTCAGATTTTTCGGCCACATTTCCCCCATTTTCTTTGGAGAATATATAATGACTCTTAATTAGCATTTTTGGGAAGAATTTTCCTCAGGCTATCTTGTCTAAAGCAACTTGTTTTTGGAGTATGCTATATGCAATAAATAAATAAATAATAAAATAAAAAATAAAAAACTGAGTTGGGTCAAGTTGACTCAAATATTGGGTCTGTTCTCTTTTGACCCATAATTCTGTTATTTTTAACCCATCCGTTGTTAGACCCCCGCGTCACTTTACTGGGTTACCAAACAACAACATGGCCTAAGTGCGAAACATGGATTAGTAAACAGTGTGCATCGTGGCTAAAGTGTTTATCTGATTAGCTAGCTACCGAATCTGCAAAACAATCTGGAAATCACAACATCATTTCACAAATGCATTAATTCTTGCATGGGTTTCGATATCACTCAGACACACACGATAATGGACTCCTGGGAATCATTTTAAAAAGTGAGAAACCGCACCATGTCTTCTATCATCACACATTCTCCACTGTAGTATCCCACAGGGGATTGGTTTGTTCAAAAATGGTGGTAGTTCCAAGAATAACACAATATCCCGACAATGTCTTCAGTTCTTACCGGGTTCTAAATGGTCCGTGTTTGGAATACTGAGAGGCTGCTTTTGAGAGCAATGCGGCATATAGGGAAAATTTGCAGCTCATCTTGTGAATAATGGAGAGCTCATTGCTAGACGCCTCAATGCTCACTCGTCGTCTGGTGCCACCATTCTGCACACTGCAGAGCCTCCAGGTACCTCATGTCTGGAATAATTCCTAATTTAGCTGCGAGGAAGAACAAAGGAGCTTGGTGTCATAGCAGCAGTTGTTTGAAGTGATTCTTTGTTGAGCTATTGACATACTTGCATGTAATACCTCCAAGTAAAGCAGGGCCTGGTTTTGATTTGCAGGTGTATGGCGCAGCGATTCAGTTCTATGAGCCTTACTCGGAGGAGAACCTGTCCGAGCGTCAGCTGTCGCAGCTCGGCCTGCTTAGCTCCGACCTGGGACCCGGAGGGACCAGAAGCGTCTACAGCAACAAGAGCATCTGTCTCCTCTCCCAATGGCCCTTCTTCCAGTCCTTCAGGAGCTTCCTCACCTTCCTTTATCGATACTCCATTTCGGGACCGCATGCGCTGCCCATTGAAAAGTTTGTCATTTTTGCATATATATATTGTAAGAAACTGTAGATGCTGGTTCTAATGCTGATCTGTGTGTATAGGCACATCTCTCACTTCATGCAAAATGTGCCATTCCCTTCTATCCAGAGGCCACGAATACTTGTGCAGGTATGAAGGATTAAGTGACCAGAAATAATCAGCCCAAAGGCCAATAGCTTCTGATTTTTCCTTTATAGCCTCTTGAGAACCATCCTATTCATTTGTGTCCACTGGTTAGTAGGCATATGCCAATGAGTCAAAAGATAGGGACCCAAAAGAAATGGTCACTCTAATGGACAAGAATGAATAGGCTGGGTCTAAGGAGGATATATTGTAACCTTTTACAGCTTTGATACACAAGTAACAATGGTGTCATTATTTATCTCAAGAACTTGTCATTCAAACCAAAGCTAATGTTGGAAATTATGCAAAGAACCGAGATGGATTACAGTTTGATCTTACATAGTGAAACAAATCAAACATAATTGTTAAGTCTCATATTTATTTATTAGTTCGATATGAATGCTGTCGCTAGTGTTTACTTTGCATTTATGTGTTCGGCTGAACTTGAGACGCTTCTCTGGTACCTAAGCTCCTTCTTACAAAGATTGTATAAAGCTCTTCCATTATCAAAGGTTGCATTTTTTTTAAGTTAAATTGATCCTTCATTGGACAGACAGCGGTGAACATCCATGTATAATTGATCTATTTTGAATTGGATTGAGGGAAAAAAGTATTTTACTCATGTGCTTATTTGCATTTGTTGAAAAAAAATTGAATTTAAGTTTTTTTACATTTCTAATAGATTAGAAATAATACATTTTTAGTTTACGTTTATGCTCAGATTTTGCACTCTTGTTTTTCAAAGCTCTCCCCACACGACAGCTTGATACTGAGCCAGCCCGTGTCCTCTCCACTGCCTCTCAGGTGAGACAATTAATCATCATCATGCCAACCTGCCTTACCATATGTGCCACTTCTCTGACGTCATTGTTTTTCCCCCTTAAGCGGTGGAAGCCTCTCATCATTACTACTGAATCTGGGTCCGAAAAATGCTGCCACACTGCTGGTGTTGGCTGTCACAGAGCACAAAATCCTGGTTCACTCACTTCGGCCTGCCGTCCTCACAAGTGTTACAGAGGCACTTGTGTCTGTAAGTCCGTCTTTTGTCGTTAACACTTTGATTGCCATAGACGTGAAAAGACGTCGACAGAATCCTCACTAAGGAGCACCATTGACGTCATTTGAAGTTCTGTTTTTTTTTTTTAATGGAATGGGAGGAGAAAGGGTTTGGGGAAATTAATGGACAGTCAGAATGCTGGAAATCTGCTCGCAGGTTCACAGACTGTTGATGAAAATCTCTTTTCAGATGATATTCCCCTTCCATTGGCCGTGCCCATACATCCCACTGTGCCCACTGGCCCTGGCAGGGGTGCTCAGTGCCCCATGTCCCTTCATTGTGGGTGTGGATTCCCGATACTTTGATTTGTACGTGCCCCCGGCCGACATCAGCTGCGTCGATTTGGATACCAACACCATTTCCCAGTGAGTGACCGCAATCTGATGTAACCTTTACGAATGACATTTCTAGTTTTTATGATGACGTTCCCACTCCCACAAGGTTATCAGTGAAAGCCTCCCTTGTGTAATTGCTGGAATGTAAAATATCCTGATGCTAAATCACCTTTACGTACCGCTGATCTTCAAAGGTTGTCTCATCGGGCGATTAAATTGTCAGTCCCGATACAAGAGTGTCTGCCTCCCTTTTTAGTTCTTTTGGCAACGTGTCCGCCCCGCGTAATGCAAAAACATGCTGCATGCTTGCAGGAAAGAAGACAAGAAGGCTTTAACGTGGAAAATTTTACCCGGGAGAGCCTGCAAACATCTTTTGAATTCCCTGAATAAACTCCATCAGCAGCTGACTGAGGGTGAGTCCAGGCCAATATCTGGTTTCATGAATAATTGAAGTTGCTGAGTCAGCATGTACAGCGAATTTTACAGGAAGTCACCCAATACTTAATACCGCAATCCAAAACAGTGGGTAATTTAAGAGCCTCCTTCGAGGATACTTTTAAGCTTGCCCACACATGTCATCCCCGCCTAATTAATCACAATCAGTAATTCCCACACGTACTAGTGGGTCCTACTTTCCACACGTCTCTCGGCTTTTTGCAGTGTCTGAAAAACTGGCTGAAAGAGATATTTTCTACCGCTGTTTCACTTACGACTTGTTAATATTGGTCACATTGAATCACATATTGCACAGTAAACTATAGTGGTTGAAGCTTCCTCATAACTTTGTCAAGTTGTAGCAGATAAGACAATGAATGAAAGTTATACAGTAAAATTGATGTAATTTAGCCATTTTCAGCAGTGAAATTTTTGTATCTATTATTTGATAATTGTTCATGTAAAAGTCATACCTTGGAAAATGCCTGTTGCCATTTGCGCAACTAAAAATGAATATCACCTATGCCAAGGCTAGGTAACAACCAATCGTGGCTCAATTTGCAAGGGTTTGGTCACATAATCAAATTGAGAAAACAGGCCAGCTGTGATTGGTCATTACCAGTGGGTTGAGAGCAGCAAGCATACTGCGTTTTAAAAGTGTTAATTGTAGGTAAAAAAATCTATCTTTAAGATTGAATAAGCTAATTGGGATTGAATGAGCCTAAGGTACTACTATGGGTAAACCTTTCTCTGAAATATTTTACTCTTCCAAGTGTATATTTTACTGATTATAGACTTTGACGAAATAGTCTTGACAATTTTCAGTGTAACGTTCCCTCGACTAGAGAATTTACTGTGGTTTATTTTTTTTCAAGTCTCAAAATCAATTTTTCATCAAAATGTGGCAGGCCAGATCTGGCCTGTAGGTTGACACCTCTGAATTAGAATAAAAAGTACAAAATTCACAGTGTATTATTTAACTTGTGGAGTGTCAATCTCATTTTCATCAATGTAAAAGGTGCCTGTGTAATTTGTCTCTCTGTTTCAAAAATAAATTTCGTTCTCTATGCCTCAGACCAAATAGTCTGACAATTTTTAGTAGAATTTTTTTTTGATCACAGTAAAAAGTTCTAAAAGGTTTCTTTCACTTTTCAAACTCCCAATTTTAAAGACACAAGGTTCACCAAGCACCATTTTTTTCCCAACCACATACTCTTTTCCAAACAGCTTTTTTCCCAGGCGAATCTGTGAAAGAAAACATCTGGCAAGTCACATTACATAATAAATGGTCGCTTTAAAGAGATTAATCTCGCCTGTATTGCACAAGAGCAAACAACAGTGTTGTGTTATTGTTTTTTCTTTGTTAGTTTTGTTTCAGAAATGACAAATTGCGTAACAAAATGTCTGGTTTTGTGCTGTCAGGCGGTTATTTGAGCCATGAAGACGTGCAGATGGAGCACGCGGTGGCGGACGGCGAGCTCAACGGCGGCAAGAGCCTCCAAACCCTGGAGCTGGAAATCCAGGAAGCCTTCCTGCGCTTCATGGCGGCCATCCTTCGAGGTTACCGCTCCTACCTGCAGCCCATCACGCAGGCCCCCTCGGAGAAGACCACCGATGTCAGCTCCCTTTTCGACATTCAAGGTTGGCTTTTCAGTCGTCCGGCTTCGGTCGGTCTTCCAAATGTCGGTACAGCGTGAGACCATTCAGTGACCAATTGCGTGTGAGATGTCTTACGCAAGCAGAGCGGCGGAGAACATGTTTCAACACCGCTTCTGATAAGACACATCTTATCAACAAAGCTCGTTGAATAAATCTTATGGAATATGTGTCCTTACATAATCATCTTTTTTGTTTTGTTTTGTTTTTTTTGGTAGGCTTCTTGAAAAGCAGAGACCGCTCCCATCAGAGGTTCTATTCACTCATGACCAAGACCCAAATGTTCAGCCGCTTCATTGAGGAATGCTCCTTTGTCAGTGACAAAGACGCAAGTCTGGCTTTCTTCGACGAGTGTGCTGATAAGGTGATGCTTGCAACTCATCTTCTCAATTCATTTTTTGCAGCTCATCACTTTTTTTTTTTAAAGTGCCTAGACATTCAAGCCCAGGTTTTTATTTTTCTTTCCAAGCGTTTGGCTAAAAGAAGATTTAGAAATAGCTGGTACCAAATGAATTAATGCTAATCGATTACTCTGCTACATTATCGCTTAAATTAATTGATTATTGTTCCGACTCCATTACCTATTTAAGAGATAACGTCGCAAAAGCAATCAATTTCTAACTCTACGATAATTGATTAGTTCAGGACCTAAAGTTATCACTTTAGTACTTATTCACATTAAGTAATCAAATGCTCTACACGATTAACCAACCAATTACTTTAATAAGTAATCACTTGCCTAGCACTTTATTACCTAATGTAATTTGGTTATTTCAGTATTTAGTACCAACTATTTTTAGAACCTACTTTAGCCAAACTCTTGGGAAAAACCCTGTAGAAAAAAAGTACTTGCTTACTAACTGCTTACTTTATACTTACTTACTAGTACAAGATGTACCGGTAATCACTTTAGTACATAATGTACCAATTACTTGTGCTAATCAATACTAAATTACCTAATGTAAATGCTTACTTTAGTACTTAATATATTTAATACCAGACATTTTTAAAAAGCCAAACACTTGAAAAAAATAGTGCAAAAATAAACTCCTCCATTAAAGGGACAATGTGTGAGATTTCGACCACTTTTCACTCTGGACAGCAGGAAATGCTGCATGTACCATTGTCCGTAGCTATAACAGACATGGCAGCCTCCTGAGGAGTGCCACCCCCCCAAGTAATAAATTTAATGATAACTAGACCTACGATTATATTTAAAACATACTGTTGCTCATTAAGAACACATTTATTTGCAAGTTATTGAAATTTATGACCGTTTATTTTATTTCTTTTTTAATGAAGAACTGTCTAAACATTAAACAATGTCCCTTTAAGTAATCAATTACTAACCCTAAATTATTTGAATTTGTTTGGAGTAATTAGGTAAATAAAGTCATCAATTCATTTACTTTTAGCCAATTAATTACTTAAGCACTGAATGACCTAGCACTTGATTACCTTATTCATTTGTTTACTTTGGTACTTTTAGTACCCCCTTTAGCCAAACACGGGGAAAAAAAATACCTAGTGAATCTCGACGGACTCTTGGAAAAAAAAACGTGAAAGTATATCACCCTTTTGCTTAGTTCTTTTCGTTGCTTGTTGTTCATATAATCCCGAGATGTGCTACATGTTGTGTAACTTTAAATATATTTTTTGCTCTGCTCCTTTGTCATCGCCTTCACTGCCTGTTAGCTCTCCACAGTTGCCAAGGTAAACACAACACAGCTTTTGTTGTTGTCGTCAAAACATATCAGCGACACCGCACTAATAGCTTCACGTGTGGTCTCCTGTGTTGACCTTAATGTGATGGTTGTTTGTGTGTGTGTGTGTGTGTGTGTGTGTGCGTGTGTGTGTGTGTGTGTGTGTGTGTGTGTCAAGAGCACAAGACATGTTTGTGCATTAGATGCTTCTTTGTGTCAGCAATCTGTGTTATTGATCGGAAGCCATTAGAGTCAAGTGGTCGAGACGATGCCGAGACCTGAGATTAATGATTGTCGCTAAAATTTTTGAAGGCTGATGCAGAAGAATGCATGAATTTTTTAGGAGTGTCCCAACATTTAAAGTTACTTTAAAAGATGCTTAATCATGGACAGCAATCAAAAAGTCTGAAATGGCTCATTATAAAATCATTCACTGCCAGCCCGGTTAAATTTTGGACTTATATAGCTGTTGGTGTATAAACTAACTAATTCACTGCCAGTCTAGTATAAATGCGTCTACAGCCGTCATTGGCAGTGAATGTTGAACGTTCTTCCACGAAATAGCAGTAAGTCATGGCAGTATTGTTTTTTTTTTTTGTTGTTGTTTTTTTTAATTAACTAGTATTGTTATTCTTGGATATATGGCAAGGAATGCATAGCAGAATATTTATTCACTCTCAGCCAGGTAGAAGTGGAACTTGGACGTCTATAATCGTCAATGGTAGTGAATGAATTAATCGACTATTGTCAAAAAAATTATTCGTTCTCTTCTACTACTAGAAAGAAATTTGCCTGCACATGTTGAAATGCAAAAAAAAAAAAAAAACATCCTTTCTTTGGAAAAAAAATGATTGCGTTTGCAATCTTTTGCAATCAGGAAGTCACACGTTTGTCCTGCGTGGGCCACGACATGAATGGCCACCGCGGTTAGTATTGAGAAGCGGAAGCATTGATTCATTCATCGTCAAGCGCCTCTTGCAGAGGTTGACTACGCAAGCACGGTTGAGAAAGACCTCCGGAGTGTAAGAGGAAGGGCAGCGAGCGGAAGAAACAAAAGAGCAGAATCGAAACAAGGCCGAACCGGTCGAAGAAAGTGGCCCATCTGAATCACCCGCTCGACCGAGTGGAAAAAAAGCCTTTAGCGAAGTTCTACCCAGGAGCTATTCAGCTGCCATAATATTCATATTTTGCTGAGGCCCTAGTTGTGGATTAGCTGCTGAGATACAAAAAAAAAAAAATCTGAAATCCCATGCAGCTTTTGTGTCACATCCTCACATTACAGAGGATTTTTTTTTCTCTTCTCAGAAAGGCAGCGTGGAGTTCTAATCTAATCTCGAGTGCCCATTCTGTTTATGTCAAGAGCACATCACAAGTCCTCTCACAGATGCGTATTTTGCTCATGCGCTGCATCTTATCTCTTGCAAAACAGATTGACAGTGAAAAGCCAGACGACGCCAGACTAATCGAAGTGGACGAATCTCATCGCAGCGAGCACACGGTCTACATCAACCCGCCAGAGCTGCCTCTGCTGCCTGAAGGAGAAGAGCATCCTCTGTGCTACAGGTATTATTCCATATGTGATCAACAGTGTTATGATTTGCTTTCCCTTGGCTGTTTTCACATCTCAAACAATCTTAGCAACTTCATCACCATGCAATCAGTCAAGCAAATGGGCAATTTATATTCCATGAAAAAAAATGATATTGATGCATTATAATTCTCCACTTAATTCCCTTTGAAATTATTTATAATGCATGGAGGTAGCTCAAAAATTGGCAGTTTAAATTGCGGAGATTAGTTTTGAGTTATTGACAAAAATACAAATCGACGACACATGTCGGTTTTGAGATTTCCTCAAAGACAACCTCCTTATGTTTGAATTGTAATCCCAGTGTGTGAAAACAAGGGATTCATAGACAATTTAGCTCCTTAAATGTAGTACATATCACTTTATTTGTAGAATAATAATAAATAAGTCTCCATTTTTATTTTCTAAGCCTGATGTGAGCACATCACTTAGTTATAATTATGCACAAATTCAAAAGTGTAGTTTTAAGTTGTAATGTTACTCTTCACCACTAGATGGCAGACATTGTTTAGTTGCACTTACCCAGGGTCTTACATTGCCCTCCCAACATGAGTCTGTCTTGTAAGACTTTAATTTTTAAATCTGAAGTTTTCCATGACGAACATTGTACACCAGTAATATTAAAGTTTTGAGTGAGTTGATTTTTGTCGGTGGAAAATGCAAACTAAAAAATGTGTCGCATTTAACGTTGTAGTTAATATTGGGTTTCTTGTTCAGCAGTTTTGAGGCGTCATTTAATGATGTTTTTCTTCCTTTCTTCAGCTACTCTGGGTTCCCAGTGCTAAACTCTGAACTTCTACAACCACTTGAGGGACCAAATCCCCCATCGGCCGGCACGGCTTCCCGTCACTGCAGCCCAGCCAGTCCGACGGCCATCTTTAGACGCTCCAAACAGGTCTGTTACTTTTGTATCGTAAAAATGAAAACGATTCACAATGGATTGACTTCTTTAAAAAAAAAATCTTTGTTTCAGGAGATCAAATCTGCTCAAAGGATGGCGCGAACGTATTCGTCCATGCCTCAGATGTGGTCCAAGTGTCTGCTGCGTCACTGCTACGGCCTGTGGTTCATCTGCCTGCCTGGCTTTGTCGACACTTGCCCCTCCAAAGTGCGGGCGCTGCGCACAGCATGCGATGTGCTGAGGAAGATGCAAGACAAGAAGCTTCAGGCTCCTGATGAGGTAGAGAACACGTCATATTGACTTTTTTTTTTTAAGTATCGGGTTTAGAGTTCGTCTATTAAAAAGCAACCCTCCCCCAGGTGTGTTATCGCGTTCTGCTGCAACTGTGTGGCCAATACAGCCAGCCGGTTCTGGCAGTGAAGGTGCTGTTTGAAATGAAAAAGGCTGGAATTCAACCCAATGCCATCACTTATGGCTACTACAACAAGGTGCGTGCATTGGCCAGCCGGCTCCATCGCGCCTTGCAAAAGTTTAGTCTCCCACAGAAAGTGCTAACGATGTTGTCGCCGCAGGCCGTGTTGGAGAGCACGTGGCCATCCACCACCAGAGGCGGCTTCTTTTTGTGGGGGAAGCTGAGAAATGTGGTACTGGGTGTCGGCCAATTCAAGCAAGCGGGGAAGAAACAAACACCGGCGCACAGAGAAACTCAGCTGTCAGGTAGGGTTTAGAAAACATTGTTTTAGCCTCATTGTCAGAAATGTATTTGTTTGCTATGTTCTCTGTTGTGGTTGTTCATCAGTAGCATGTGAACTGTTGCTATTATGTGTATATTCTAACAAGACATAAAAAATATCACTATTTTCCAAGTAGAGATTCAACTTTTTCTGCTTTACCTTTGCTCTCCTTTTTATATAGTTTCATTCTTTTGGTTTAAAAAAATATGTTAAATCAATATCTTTGTTTTTGTCAAGTCCAATTCAGGAGGAAAAAAAATCAAGACAAATTGTGAGGTAAACCTGCAATATATACCGTAAAGTTATAAATGAAAATCCATGAAGTGGCGGTTGATTTTTTTTATTTATGTATTTCTATTTATGTGTGAAATATGGTATTTTGGAAAAATTGCAAGAAAAATATAAAAAGTGAAGATCATAAACGAAAATCACTATCTTTGTTTTTGTCAAGTCCAATTTAGGAGTAAAAAAAAAATCAGGACAAATTGTGAGGTAAACCTGCAATATATACCGTAAAGTTATAAATGAAAATCCATGAAGTGGCAGTTGATTTTTTTATTTGTGTATTTCTATACTATTTCTATATGTGTAATATGGTATTTTGGAAATATTGCAAGAAAAATATAAAAAGCGAAGATCATAAACGAAAACCCTCAAGAGAGTGAAGCCGCAATAAACGAACTAATTGTAGTGACTCCAAACATATATTGGAAAGTAAGTTTAAAAAGAACTTAAATCACTGAGGGATTTGTACTCTGTATAGTATTTTTGTGTTAACCATTTCTCTTGTGCCCTCTCAAATGTATGTAAAACGTGTCATATAATTTTTAAGTGTTTAAAGACCTTAATAGTTATGAAATTGTACTTTTTCACTTTCACAGTGCATAGCTTTTAACTCATTCAACGCCAGAGACGTATTTTCACGTGTTTTTAAGAGTCCGGACAATAAATCCCAGTTACCCAAGTATTAAATCGATACTTAAGGGCATTTATTTCCAGGTATATCTGGAGTTGAATGTCTGGACTCTTACAAAACGTGAAAATACGTCCCTGGCTTTGAATGAGTTCAAATGAAAAATGATTTCTACTTACATTCTGTAATACAGTTCACCCTTGCTCAGTGCTATCAATCTATACATTACAACTCCCTCTCGGTTGCAGGCATCTTTGATAAATGGTCCACTGATGTATAAAGTGTCTGGCCCCTCATACTTTCTAATGACCCCCCCAAAAAAAAAGCTCATTGATCACGTGGGAGCAATGTGCTTTTCTAATCTGATAACTTTTAGTCTAATATACGTTGTTCCCATCGAACAAGTCTTTCTGAATTCCCTCAACAGCCCAATGAGACATGCATTTTTATAATCACGCGTTGTGAGAAACCCAATAACAACAATGTGCACGACATAAATCACTCTGGTTCATGGTGGTGCAAAGTGGTAAATCCTTTGCAGAACAACAATAACCTCTCCCACCACGACGCCTATAACGGTGACTTGTTTGGAGAGGGCTGATTTATTTCCAAGACTTGTTTTTATGGGCGGTAATTTGTGGTCTGGTTCAATAAAGCTATCACAGGCGTATTGTTGAATAACCGCTTCACATGAACGGTATGGTGACATCATTAGGACCGCTAGTCTCAAACACAATCGAATAATGAAAATCGCAGTAGAAATTGAAATGAAAAAAGTTAAGAGCTTTTTACTTAGTACCAGTTAAGTTAAAATGGATTTGATGTTAATAGCTGTCAGTGGCAGTGAATAAGATTGCTCACATTTATAATGATGTCAACAATGGCGGTTATTGAATGATGGTTTGTTATGAAGTAAAAAAAAACTGTAAAAGAGTTCATAATAATATGTATTGCGTAACCTCTCTTTTCGCGAGCTGTTTTCACGACCGAGATGAAAGGCAAATTTGCAAAACAAAATTGTCTAATAGCCGTCAGCGGAATTGAATGATTCACTGGCAGCCCAGCAAAAATATGTTTTTGTCGTGTACAGTTGTCAGTGCCAGTTTTTTATTGAGGATTTGTTATTAGGGCAAAAAAAAAGAATAAAAAAAGTCATTTTGCCATAGCTGTATTGTGTAACCTGGTGTAATCTTTACGAGAGCCATTTTCCGAACGAGATCAGAGGCAAATTTACAAGAACAATGTTTTAAGATGGATTTGATGGGAATAGTCAGTGGTAATTGAATGATTCAACTTATTTACCAACAGCCCAGCAAAAAGAGATTGTCGTCTGTAGTTGTCAATGGCAATGAATTAGTGATGATTTGTTAATAGGACAGAAAACCGTAATTTTGCCATCGATGTGTTACCTTTCTTGTCTAGAGCTCTTTTGCCAAATGAAAAGCAAGTTTACCAAAAAATAAAATGGATGTAATATCTAATGATTTAACTTATTCACTTCCAGCCCAGCAAAAAAAAAAAAAAAATGGGGTGCCTATAGCCGTCAATGAGTTGAAACGAGTGGAAAAAAATGTGGAATGAGTAATAATTAACTTATAATAATTAGTCCATGGACATGTTGAGTTCCCTTTTTGTAGAGCTCTTTTCCCAAATGAGAGGAAAGGAAAATTTAACCCAAGAAATTGATTTGATGTCTACGGATTCACTGCCAGCCTACCAAACAAACTTTTCATGTATATAGGCGTCAATGAGTTCATTAGTGATGGCTTGTTATTAGGTCAAAAATGAGTAATAGTAGTAATATTAAGCTCATAGATATATTGCGTAACCTTCGTTTTCAAGAGCTTTTTTCCCCAAATGAGGTAAAGAGCAAATTTACACACATGAAAAAAAAAAAAAAAATCCTGCACAGGCTTTTGTTGAAATGAAATTTCCAAAGACCTTTCTATTTGCTTCAGTTGAAGCAATGAGCACTGCGTGACCTTTTTTTTTTTTTTTTTTTTTGGTCTCTCCAGACGGGAGCGATCTGGACACAGTCAGTCACGGCAGTTTGGACAGCGCAAATGACTCCGCTGAGCGCACCTCCATCGATACAGACTTCAATAAGTTGGACTCCAGCGATGACGGATTTAGCACAGGTTAGCAGACCCCCTTTGATTTCACAATGGTTTTATCTGAACTTCCTCAGAGAGCTCTATTAAGTCATCTCAATACGAATTCATCAACCATACTATCGTGTACCGCTTCAGAATACGTGATCAGTACTTAGAAACACAAAAACGCAAATAATAATAAAGTAACATAAGCAACATACATAAGCAAGCACATGAAACTCCCATTTCAGGTGGCCAGTCAGACCAAGGTTACGATTCCTTATCCAAGGAGGAGATGTGCTGCAGAGAAACTGAAAACATTCCAGTGGTGGAGGACAAAGGAGCAAAGCTGCACAGTGAGTTATGAAGCGCTCTTTTTTTTTTTCATCTCACTGACCATTACAACTGCATTAATCACCGAAACGACTGCACGCATAACAACATGTTCCGATGTGGGCGGACTGGAGTCTTCTTTATTGCAAACCACACGGTGTTGATGGATGAGTGTTATGCGTGTTATGTAACCAGATCATTGTTTGCGATTGGATTTGTCTTGCATCACAGCGGTAAATAACATTAGGGGTCAGCTCCGCTCCGGCATTAGTGATGTGCTTCGTCATACTGGAGATCCGTGGGTTCATAGTAACGCGCATGCACATGTTTTATTCTTCCACTCATTTTAAAAGTTCTGTCCATACAATGTTGGAGTAATGAATCAAAAACACAGTGAGTGGCTCATTTGTGTTTTTTCGTCACGTTTAACATTCACCAATTTCAAAAGTTTTCACCCGTCATCAACATGACCCTTGATAGAGGGGTTTACTTCTAAATTGAAAAGGATCAATTTTCTTTGATTTTACACCCTTCATTTTCAGCAAAAAAATGAACTATCAGACCAAAACATTGATAAATCTCATATTTATTGTATTACAGAATTGCAAATGGATGCTTAGTCGTTTTCATCTGTAAAATGTTAAAATGTCTTTAATTTGGTAATAAATTATTATTATATACAATTGTTATCTTTTGAAAACACATTTTGCCACTTGCTTTTGAATGAAAATGGCACCAATCATGGCTCATCTTTCTAATGTCACATGACTGAATCCAGGAAAACAATGTCATTCAGAATTTGTCATTACTAGAGTCCTGTGATGTCATTTTCAATTGACAGAGGCAATATGGGTTTCAAAGGTATTAATTGTTCATAAATTCGTGTTATCTTTATTAACTTTTTACTGCAGAGAAAGACTAAAGTTTATTCCTCAAGTCCTGCTCTTTACTACAGAAAGTACAACAGTAAATTTAATTTAATCAAGTACATCCCTTTAGTGGTTCTCAAATGGGTGCCTGTGAGAATATATGAAGGCTTTTTTAATAGGGTCTGTGCAGGTATCAGCAAATATAAGTGAATGTTTTTTATTGCTTTGACGCATTTTCAGAGTAAGAGCAAATTGATTGGAACTTGAAGCATCTTATTGCTAAATTGCATTATAATGACTCCTTTGTCAAACAGTGAACGCCTTTGTTTTGGAGTTTCATACGACTCTGCTGCAGTGATGCAATTTTCTGTCACACGAGCAAGAAATAATCAGATCTCAAGAAAATCGATAGTGTTACACTGTCTGTCTTTCTGGTTGTGCTGAATAATGGCTGTGCAAAGTTTATTAAAAATCAAAAAATATTTTGCACTGGTTAGGGGGTACTTGACTGGAAATTTCACAGGGGGTATGTTAAGCCCTAGAATAATAGCATGGTTTTTTTCTGTTCCAGGCAATACTGGCAGTCTGGTCTCCAGTCCATCATTTAGCGATAACATGCCTCCAACCCCAGCGGAACGGCCAAAGTCTCTGGACTTGCCAGTTGGATCGGGAGCGCCGAAGCTCACCGTCCCCCATCCGAACTCCAACAAGCAGAGCCACTTGGCTGCTGACAAACTGACAGGACTTGAGGAGGCGACAGAGCCTGACGGCGATCGATACCCGACAAGCGGAATAATCAGCTGCAGTGGAGGGACAACGGGGCGCTCCGATATCGAGGCGGGCTTCGATCCCCTTTCTCTAATGGCCACGGCGCAAGAACGCAACCGAGGCGGCGTTAGCACGCCCGCCGCCCGCCGCGAGCTGGCCGAGGAGATCGAAATGTACATGAACAATACCAGCAGCCCGTCGAGGAGCCTCGGACCCAACGCGGACGCCCGGAATCAATCGAGCCCCTCCTCCCAGTCCCGCCCCAACGCGCTTTTCCGTTCCAACACCCATCTCCGGTTACCAGTCAAATCCCGAGAGCGGCTCAGGACGTCGCCGTCGCTCCCTCTGGGCGTTTGCCACAAAGGCAGGGAGAGGCCTTCGTCCTTGGTTTTGCCCTCGTCCCCCACCCCGTCCACCTCCTCCTTCTCCATGGACTCCCTCTTCACCCCCAGCCTGGACAGTTTCAAGAGCAGCGTCCTCTTAGCGGGCAAGGGCGTGGCCGAGAAGGCCAGCCGCCTCTACTCCCGCCTGTCCTCGCAAACCTCATTAACACAGGTCAGCGCCGGCCGAACACTTATCATCCTAACGATCGCGTCCACCCTGACCGCATTTTTTTCTTTTATCGCTCCGGCAGGACTCCAATTTCGACCGTATCAGCGTGTCCTCGTTCACCTCCGGAGACGCCGACTGCTCCTCACTGGTGGACGCGGACCCCGGTCTCGACGCGGACGGCTTCGTGTCGCCGCAACACGGCGGCGCGGCCCGACTCAAGAGGAGCCCCATTGCGGGCCACGCCCATCTCAGTAGCCCCGCCTCTCCCGACAGGGTCTTCAGACACAACTCATTCTCTGGTTCGTATAATTGATCGGCCCCGGTGTCAAAAGCGCAGATGCAAAAATGTTCATTGTGCATTTTGCTGCATGCTTGCTCGCTGACTATGTTTGGTAGTTTTGTGTTAAAAATGCACTTTGGAAATGAGGCCAGCAGGAGTGAAAGTGATGAGTAAGCGTGTGGGCTCTTCAAAGGACTCACAAACACTCACAAATCCCAACCCACTCGCTTGGTGGCCATAGATTTTGAGCAGATTAGGAAAATGAATAAATGAAATTTGATATGTTAACTCACGGATTTGTTAGGTCCATCTAATTTTTTATATTGTTTCCAGGTGGTTTGACAGTTCCTTCTCGAAGTTCTCACACTCCAGATTCCTCACCTGACATAAACCGTTTCAAGCCTTCTCCAACTTACACCATTGAGGTCAGTTCATGGATACTTGCTCTCAAAAAACAGTTGGGTCAAAAAAATGACTGAATTTGAGTCAAAAAGGGATTGGCTCAACCATTTGCCTTTTGAGTTATTGATTTAATCAAAATGTTGGTTCAAATGAATACAATGCAAAACAACCCAGTATGAATACCGCAACAAACAATATTGGGTATTGAAAAACTTTGACCCAGTTTGGGTTTATTATTGTAAGTTATTCATTTGACTTTTTTTTTTTCTGGTCAAATTTTTGACCAAACAGAACTTTTTTGACCCCTTAATGGGTGTAAATAAACACAAAAGTTTAATCTTCCTGTTTTACCCAATTTGGGTTATTTTTGACCCAAACAATTGGCTCTTTTTGCAGTTTATTCCTTTGACCCAGTGCCAATTGTAACCCAGTCTGGCTTTTTGACACAACCAACTTAAAAAATAAATACATAGTAATTTTGTGGGTTATTCATTTGACTCCATTTATTGGGTCAAATAAACCAAAAAGTTGGATCTTTCATTTAGTACCAGTTTTGATTGTTTTGAACAAACAGTGGACTCTTTTTGTAAGTTATTCATTTGACCCTGTCCCTTGTGACCCAATCTGGGTTATTTTTCACTTGATTTAGTCAAAGTCAATTATGGGTAATTTGATGCAATTTATTGGGTTAAATTCATTCAAACATTGGGGCTCTCTTTTTGGCCCAAATTGAGTTTTGTTTTGTTTTTTTACTCAAAACTGTTGATTCTTTTTGTAGAGTATTCATTTGGTCCAATCTCCTGGGTTATGATTGACCCGTTTTACACGAAAGAAAAATAGATGAATCCACACTTGTTTTTATAGCGTGCCTGTAACTATTGCAATTTGCCAAGTAATTTCACATGCGGTGCGGGTGCTTTTGGGCGCAGGTGATGATGTCCAGCTGCTCGCTTTGCAAGACATGCGATTCTCTGGTGTACGACGAGGAGATCATGGCCGGCTGGACGGCCGACGACTCCAACCTCAACAGCACTTGTCCTTTCTGCGGCTCGGCCTTCTTGCCTTTCCTCAACGTGGAAGTGAAAGATCTCAGGCCTCCCTGCCGGCAAGTTCTTTCATTCAAACACCCGTCCTCCCTTCCTTCCCTGCGGCCTCTTTAATCTGATCCACCATGTCCAATTTCAGATCTCCCAGGGAGTGCATTCCTGTTACCAAGGAGGACACATCATTATCACTCAGCCCTGAAGCCAAATCGTCAGAGGCGGACCGCGCCGCCCCGGGGAACGCTGGGCCCGCGGAACCAGTGACGGTGCCCTATCTGAGCCCTCTGGTTCTTTGGAAGGAACTGGAGAGCCTCCTTGTGAACGAAGGAACTCAGGCCATCTACTCCCCAGGGGTTGTGGACCAGCACCCCATCGTTTTCTGGAACCTCGTGTGGTTCTTTAGGAGGCTGGAGCTGCCCAGTCATCTGCCGGCGCTTATCCTGGCCTCGCAACACTGTCGCCATGGCGATCAGGTCAGTGAAGTCTTTCTTATTCAAATTAGGGCCTGTCCATTGCCAAATCCGACACTGACAGAAAAAGAATCGAATTATCGTCTCGGCTGTTTTACAATACATTGTCCTTGAGTATTATTTTTGAACTTTACAGAGGAGCTTTCAAGCGCAAAAACATGCAAAAATGCTTGAACCCATTAATTTAGCTCGACATGTATAGCTTTACCTTGAAACCACCATAAATGTACGTGAAGTACTTTCACATCTAGTGTTATTATAATATTAAATGGCATTTCTGCTATTCCGTTAATAACTTTTTAATGAAACGATATCCTCAAATTTAAAACCAGAGACTCATGTCTCACATATTGACATATACATTAAAATATACATATGATGTCCACAATAAAAGTCAAACTTTTTGCATTAATTGAAACTATCAGGGCTGCGGCTAACAATTATTTTGATCATCATTTAGTCGACTGTATAATTTTACACTAATATTGCACACTATCCATGATTAGAAGCAATTAGTTTTGGTCCGTAGCATCAGAATATTGATCATATTTTTCCAAAGTAAAAGCAGATGTTTGCAAATGTAATTTTGTTTTCAACACGATAAGACTTAATTTGCGAAAGATTCAAGAGTACTGATAGTCAAGAGATTGAAATTTGGAGCATTTGGTCCATTTTTGGCTCTCAAACGATAAATAATAGATCATGAAAATAATGGATTTGGTTGGTCGTTCATTTCATACACACGCGCCTGCAAATGTATATACAAATATATAGTTACTTTTTATCCCTCTACATCCTGCTCATATCAACTGAACAGCATTTCAGGATTCATGAGAATGTAAGACTATTACCATTGAATCCTTAAAACTCCAGCCTATTATTATTTTGAAAAGTCATACTACTAGATATTATCATGAGGCATCAGATGAATCCAAAATTTAGTCACTGACTACTTTTCATTGCGTCTGCAGACTCCGCCAAGTATTTCCTCCGAGGACGGCAAGCAGGTGCTGGTGAGGACTATGTGGGACAACCTGAAGTTACACCAAGACAAAGTCCACGCTTGTTACGTCCTCTGGAACACGCATTGTAAGTTTGACGTTATTTTTACATACTGCGTTTCAAAGGATTGAATTAGCCCTGAGATTCTGTTAGAGATGCTTGCAAGTAAATGACCTCATCATGCATTAAAGTAATGGCATAGTTGCACTTAATCAAATTTGAGGACTTCCCGTTCTTATCAGCGCTTTACTTTGAGTTATTGCTTTGCAGTTATGCAGACAAAGGAGCCTTTGATTAGGAATGAATTTGCTCCTCCGTTCGGTTGCAGGCGCAAACTCTCTGATTCGCTCGGGCCTGTGTGAGGAAGGCCAGCTCTTCACTGTGGAGCTCCTTCAGAACTTGGTGAGGAGCATCAAGAAGAGCGATATCTATCAGCCCATGAGCCAAATCATCCAGCTGTTGGGTCCCGAGCTGGGTTTTAAAAGGCAGAGGTGAGGAGGCGCAGATTTGCTTTGGAATTGGACGACAGTGAGAATTAATTTTTTTTCTTTGTGTGTGTGTTTGTGCTTCTCCCATACAGGAGCCTGTACAGAGATTTATTATTCCTCACGCTGGTGTCTTTGGGCAAGAACAACATCAATATCAGTAAGTTGAAAAGCACGGCGCCTTGCTTCGATGTTATGTTTGCACGTTGGTTCTTACTGAACTATGTGGGCAGTGTGAAAACAAAGTACAAATGAACACAATAATGCTTCCAAGAGCAGGATATAATTCCGTGAAACATTTGATAAATACAAAGAAAATGACCTTGTTGCATTTTTCAAGAGATAAAATCCAAGATGCAAGATGACTTTCTCACTTTAAACTCTTGTCTTTGTCTTGAGATTCATCATATTTCAGCATAATTAATTCCCAGCACAATGTTGTGTGACATAATCTTAAAAGTAGTTTGCTATAAAGCTTTATGACATCATGATGACTGTCTAAAATGTTACTGGAGTTCTTGTCAAATTTTCGGCTATTACTTTTTCTCTAGCGCCAGCGAAATAAAACATTATATCGGGAGTGTCCAAGTCCGGTTCTCGAGAGCCACTATCCCCTCTGTTTTTGTTGTAACAATTTGCTTTTACTCGAGTATTTCATAGATGGATGGTTATGATGAGCTTACAAGTTAGCAAGATGGCTAACTAGCTAGATAGTGAAATGACTAGCTGACTAGATAGCTACCTGGTTGCCTAGCTGTCTGTATAGCAAGCTTGCTAGTTGTCTAGCTAACTAAATGACTTGCCAACCAGTGAGCTAGATGATGAGCAGAGTAGCTTGTGAGATTGCTGGCTACCTAGTTGGCTAAATGACTAGATGGCTAGCCGACTAGCTAGTCACCTGGCCTGCTAGCTGTCTCTATAGGAAAACTGCAAGCTGACTTGCTAAATAATGACAAGCAAGCCAGCTAGTTCGATAATAAGCTGACGAGTTAGCGAGATCACTAGCTATCTAGTTGGCTAAATGACTAGATGGCTAGCTAGGTAGATGATTAGTTGGCTAGCTAGCTTCCTGGCCAGCTAGCTTACTGGAGAGAAAGCTCTTTGTCGTGCTTGCTGACTAGTTAGTTAGTTAGTTAGATGGCTAGCTGACTAAATAGCTAGATAGCTGACTAACTCACGGACAAGGTAGCTAAATTACCTAATAGCTAGCTATATGATTAGCTGACGAGATGCCTAGCTTGCTAGTTGTTCTTTAGGCCACAAACTAGTTGAACGTGAACCAACAGCACCAGGGCGATGCGTTGACAGTAGTCTATTCGACCCACGTTTGAACTGCTTCTTATTTCGTTGCAGATGCATTTGACCGGGAGTACAAGCTGGCCTACGACCGACTGACCCCAAATCAGGTCAAACTTACGCACAACTGTGACCGTCCCCCGGGAGCGGGGGTCATGGAGTGCAGGAAGACTTTTGGGGAGCCCAGTTTGTGAATCAGATGTCATTAAAAAAAAAACAAGACCGCCATCTTGTTTTCGGATTCAGACTCAGGACCAGCTCCCCTGAGCAATTTTTTAAGCACAATGGGAATGTGACTCTTAAATGCAAAAGCGACTGCCATGATGACATCTCGTCACTCTTCAGCGCTGGGACGTGCGGAGCAGTGAGTCATAATGAAATTCCACTGTATTTTCACTATAGCTACTTGTCAACCGTTTGTACAGTTACTAGACTTTTCTTTTTCTTTGTGATTTAAAGTTATGTCAAATAACGTGTTATTGACCTTGTGGTCCTGGTGACCCGTGCTGAGACTGTTGTTGAGTGTAAAGAACAAAATGCTTTCAGACAGTAACATTTTTGTTTTTTGTTTTTTTTATAAAGCACTTTGACAAGATGAGCTCTGCATTGGCCCACCAGCCAAAGATTTGATGGCTTTGACTGACTGGGCCACCTCAGTGTAATGTTATGTTTTTATGTTGAATACATACAGCTTTACCAAAAGCAAAATACATTCCTCTTCATCTTCACCATGTGCACACTTTTAATATCTGAAGACACTAAAAAAAAAAAAAAAAAATGTCATTTCTAAGTCAAGAAGGGAGCACTAAATTCATTTATATGCACAATGTTTGTGTTTTTTTTTCTACAATGTACCAAAATAACCCATAAGGGAAATTCCAATATGACTTATGTACAGTTTTTAAAGCAATATCTTTGTGAGATTTTTTTAATGTAAGGTTGTGTTGTATGGGACCACCAAGGATACATTCCCTCAGTACAGTACAATCAGTATATGATAACTGGAAAATGAAGAAACGTTTCAGTTGGATAAATCACAGCATTTGTCTGTTGTCACATGTACAGAATTTGAATTTTGTATATTTTCATGTCCTAATAGAAATGAGCTGCTTCATTTAAAAAGTGAAGATAAAACTTTTCTTGCACATTTTTTTTTGTGCGCGTTTGCAACATCAGCTGTGCCCTGTCCCGACCTCACCTCACCTCCTAGTCACTGTGTCCCCATAGAAGCTGACAGAGCAACCTCTCGTTGTACTGTGATGACCTTTGACCCAGATTCATGCTGTGCCCTTGCTTAGGATCCAAATGACATAGCGTGTACAATAGCCTTCTCTAACGAACACTTGATGTCTACAGCTTGTGTAAAGGTTCACTACTGTACGTTTGTTAGTCACCATTCGTAAGGTGGACACTTATTTATATGAAACTACATTCAAAAGAAATGGATCTGGTACCGCTTTCGTTTCATAATAAAAACATTTTTTCAACATCTGCTCCTTTGTTTAATTTCCTGATTTGCTTTCAGTTATTAGACGTTCTTGTTGAGGTCATCCAGAGTTCACCTACTTCACCTTTTATAGTGACAGTTGTATTTTAAAAGAAAAAACAAAAACATAGCGTTTGGTAAGGACACGTGCATCAAAGTGAGGAAACGTGAGCGCCGGGATCCCGACACGTGACCTTCAGATGGAGACGGGGCAGACGATGATTCGGTCCTCCAGCATGACGCTGAGCACCAGGAAGATGAAGTAGAGCAGGAACATGGTGAAGCCCAGGGCCTTGTTCATCTTCCACTTGCACGACGCGATGGAGATGATGACAAAGAGGAGCATGAGGAAGAGCAGCACGATGGCGCAGAAGAGCCCGTTGCTGCTGACCGCCACGGGAACCAAATTGTGGATGAAGGAGTACATCAGCCACGGCAGCGGCAGACTTTTCCACACACGGGGCAAGAAAAATATACATTTGCGTGAAAAATCAAGAAGAACATTCAGGCTTGGGGGCGGAGCAACCCGGTGGCCAATGGTGCAAACTCACCCCACGGTGATGTCGAAGATGTTGCTGCCGACCGAGCTGGAGACGGCCATGTCGCCAAGTCCTTTACGGGCCACGATCACGCTGGTGATCAGGTCGGGGATAGACGTCCCGGCAGCTAAGATAGTCAGGCCCATGATCTCCTCAGAGATTCCGATGGTCTCGCCCACCTGCGCCGAGTAAACCGGAGTTCAACAAGAATTGATTTGGAGACTTTTGTGTCAATGCGATTTTCAAATATAATTGGAATGTATGGAGCATTCATTGCAGTATGCAAAATGAGACATAGAGACTCTCCACACCTTGCTTTCTGACCACGGGTTCCTATCATACACCGAGCAGGAAGTTATTCACTTACTGTCACATGATTAAATAATAAAATAAATAAATAATAACTTATAGACTTCATTGTTAGTTGATGGGAAATGGGCCTATTTTCAAAAACCATAGCAGGCACCTACCTTAGCCATATGTACCGTATTTTCCGCACAATAAGGCGCACCTAAAAGCCTTTTTTAAAATGCTGATGGTGCGCCTTATAATCAGGTGCGCCTTTATAAGTGGACCAATTTTGAGATTGGGATTTGTAGACCGAACCAGTCACCAAATCATAGAACACATGTTAGTGCATTTTTGCACTGTCAATAAGAAAAATAAAAATTTCAAATCGGTTCATTGATGAATCAACAAAATAATCAGCAAATCATTCAAATACTTGTTAGTTGGAGCCCTAGTTGAAATGGGTGTAATTTTTTTTTTTGCTAATGATAGGAAAATATTCATATAGTTAAGTATTGTCAAAAAAATCTATTTGAATCAAGTAATACATAATTCATATTTTGAATGCATTCATGCAACAGATCAAGGGTCAGCCTTTTTTCCTTTTTTAGTGACTTGGACTGACCCACTTTGACAACATGTCTTGTAAATTTGCATTTCATCAGTCAAACACGGCCGTTCTGAGGTGTGGCTTTCAAATGGTTGTTCCAGGCTCCTTGGGGCAGTTGCCATGTAAAAATATGAAATGCGCTGACCTGATGGGCCCACCACACCATCAGGTATGAGAAGATGGCGATCCACAAAATGGAGCCCAGGAAGGTAACCACAAAAAATTTCCTGGATTTCTGTCAGAATGGAAAAAGGTCACAATTGAATGCCCGGTTGGAGGTTTGATTACAGTTTTTGAATGCGGTGACCTGTTTGCGGACGTCGGGGACGGTGAGCCACAGAGGGAAGACGATGGGCAGCAGGAAGAGGTAAGTGACTTGTTTTCGTGGCGTGTCGGGCCACTCTAAAGACAGTGGCTCCTCCTCGTTCTTCTCATCTTCGCCGGAGTCATCGTCGCTGTCATCTTCATCGCTGTCATCCTCATCGCTGTCGGACTCGTCTGACCCGTCTCCCCCCGCGGCCCGGTCCTCCTACGGAGTTTTGAGCAGACACATACTGGGCACAAGGAGGAAGTGTGGAACATGGTTGATGCTGCATGCTCATCTTACATAGAAAGGTATCAAAGATTGACTTCTGGGCTTTTTGACATGCTTGATGGAGTGTACCTTCTCATCTTCAGGTGGCTCCTCCTTCTGACTGTCATCTGCAGCCGAATCCTCTTTGACCTGCTCCTGCCCACTGTCTCCATCTGAAAAAGCAATGAGATGTTTGTGAGAGGTCGTGTCTTCTTATCAGAGCTGCAGCTATTGAGTATTTTAAGTATATCCTACAGAAAATTGGAATCAAATATTCAATACTTATATTGTAAATAATACTGCATAGTTATTCAATAGTAGTATTTTTATTTTTATTTTTTGTCTTGGTGAGAAATTATCATAAGCACAGAGGACAAAATAACACATTTCCACCTAATTATGAATGACCAATTTTTATACAATTGTTAAACTGTGCTTAGTAGAACATTAGTTTTGGTCAATGCGATGAATTTGTCCGCAGAAAAAGCGCATTTGAGTCAGCGTGGTTTGTTTAAAAGTGATCAGTAGGAACGGCAACTGCGGCAGTCTGTCAGCATCAAAGTGTGCAGTCGTTTAGGTTTATCACGCCAGCCTATATGGAGCACTCGAGGGCTGCTACAGTAGCTAGCGGCTAATATACAGAGCCTGAGCCACTGGTAAACAGTGACAATAAATGCATTACATCAAAGTTAATGTTGGCATACTTAAGCCATTTGTTATTGGTGATTGAAAGGTTATTTTGAAAAGGAGCAGTAGTTGCAGAAGGACTAGTCAAGCTGTAAAACCGCAACGTGCTGCCGTAAACAACTTCAAAATAAAAGTGCACCAAGACATGTGTGTCTATGTGTGATTTGGTAAACTAGGTTTATTTTGAAGTTTGCCTTTTTTACTGCCATGCAGAGCATTAATAATTGGTGCTACGGTTGGCTGGACATATTTTTCAGACAAATAAGCAGGTATCCAAACCATACCTGTGAAATATTTTTTTTTTCAGCCAAGTATTCCTTAACCAGGAGAGAGAAAACAAAACAAAACTAAAACAGTGTTGTGCTATATGTGTCTGATTTATCATACATTGGAACTACATTTGCAGTGGTATCTCTAGGTGTATTTTTATAAGCAACTAAGTGGCAACCGGCATATGGATTGTACAAAATCATCAGTTTTACTGTCCTTCTTAAAATTGTGTCAAAGGCATGCAACGTTTTACAAAGGAGACTTGATAACACAATTTAGCAATGAGTTGCTTCATGTTCTAATACATTTGCTCTTAGTTTGAAAAGATGAGTCTGATGTTTCTGTCGCAGCATTGAATGTATGAAATTAAATCTGCTGGTTGGACGAACCAGAAAGTTGGAGAGATTACAGTCTTATACCTGACAACTATTAAAGTGTCTTTGAGCAAGGCGTATGTACAAATTTCCACTATGATCAGTAAAAGAATAAAACGTTTTTTTATGTGGTATCAAACAGCACATGTTTATTCTGACAGCTATTTCAAATATTTTGATTTGCCACGTGTCCAAATGTCAGAAACCGATTCCAATAACAATAATAAATTCCTTTATAAAATGAAGCTATACCACACAGTAGATTACTGTTATCTTTTCAAAGAGCTCATATGATGACCTGACCTTGGCGTTTGTATGTTACCTTCACTCTTTGCTGGAATTTCACCTTCAGTCTTTCGTCTCACAACATTATTCAGACTCTCAGCCTTGTCCTTAAATTTCCCTGCAAGCAATCGCACAAAGAAACACCTTCACGCGGTGACTCAGTGAGCAAGCAGCCGTCAACAATGCATCGACATCGTCACAGTCGATTGCAGAGTGGAGGCGCTGTGTGAGTTATGAGGGAGCCCACCTTCTCCCAGGGGATCTAATGTGTGTATCATGAGTTGGAAAATGGTGTTCCTCATGGTGCTGTTGTGCAAAGATGCTGAACTTCCACCGCGTTGAAGGGATGGCTTCAACTGGAAGGAAACAATACTGATGATGTTAGGGCTGAAATGTAGGCCAAATGCTTCAATTAGCAGGTGCAAGTGGTTTGTTGTTGCCGTGGCAACGTCACGCAAACGAACATGCAGACAAATGATTCAAGCGGGTCAAAAATGCTGCTTTCACGTTTACCTTTAACCGATTCCTGTCATCTGGAGTTGGAGGGGTTTTATCTTGACCGTCCCCATTGGCCTTGGTCTGTGTGCAATGAATTTTAATTAAAAAATATTTCAGTCAGCGCATGCTTTTTTTTCAGTCTTTGTATGCTGTAGATGATGTTGAAAACTATTTTTTGTCACATGCGCTTGCTTGTCAAGTGGGTAAACACACTTTAATGTTGCGCAGCTCGGCTTTCCCTTGAGGGATGATGTCGCTGCCGCGGCTCAGCGTCACTTTCAGGCCTTTCAAAGTGTCACTTCACTCTTTTGACACATTCATAAACGCGTCAGTAAACATGTCAGGATTGTAACTGGGATCCATTTAAAGGATAAAACTCTGTCATTGGATTAACTGTGGAGAGGATGGACAAACGTTTTGGGACAGTAAATTGAAAAGTGAAAATACAAGAAACTATGGATTACAGTAGATCATTTCATTCAGTTATAATATCATATCATATCATGTAGTCTGAGGGGCAAGAAAAAAATCTAAGAACCAACAAAAAGCAAATGGAATAGAGTTGAAAACATGTGAATAACTGTATTTCATGTTTTCAAAGCGTTTAAAAAGACTGCATTATTTAAATACATGCATCAAGCATGAAACTTCATATACTGTAGAAAATTGTGAATTAGGAGGTGTGTGTTTTTTGGTTTTGTTTTATTTATGATATATTACATAATTCTACTGTATATAATTTACTGTACCTAGTATTTGAATGTTATATAAAAATGTAGCAAAAGCAAGGCATGGGCCTCGACATGTACTGAACTGTTAAATCTATTGCTGAGGTTTTCTTCTTTTAGTTTTTTAAAAACATTTTTTAAGTTATTCTTTTGATTTCCTTGTATTGTGTTATGTTGTGTTGTGTACACACATATACAGTATGTATGTATATATATATATATATATATATATATATATATATATATATATATATATATATATATATATATATATATATATATATATATATATATATATATATATATATATATATATATATATTTATTTATTTATACATACTATACTGTATATATCATATAATACAATGTAATAGAATAGAATAGAACTCGGGCTTTCAATATAGCAAATCCAGAAAAAGGTGGAAGTCAAGGTAAAATGCATTTTCAAAGATATTAATTTGTGCATTCAAAAATAATATATCAAATTGATTGTAGATGAACTTTTTACTGTTTAAAACGGCTCAATAAGTTCCATAAACCCTTTAAGTGTCATTTCCATGAATGCTTTGTTCATTTCTAAAAAGCAACAACATCGCTTCAAAGAAATGTTCTCACCATTTCGGGCTCCTCGTCAGTAATGATCTGGACAATGCTCTTGTGTTTGTAAAGCTGCTTCTTGAAGGCCTTCTCTATTTGTCCGTTAAACTTCATGAAGACAACATACAAGGTATAGCTGGCCACCAGCATCATACTCTCCCACCACATGATGACATTGTCCAGGAAAAAGATGATGAGCAAGATGAGATCCACAATGTAGAAGGAAACATCTCTGAAGAGAGGCCACCAGGTGAGATGAAGAACCTCGCGTGAAAACAAAGCGCACATCCCGATGACAAAAAGGATGTTGAAAACAGCCGAACCGACGATGGTCCCGATGCCGACGTTGCTGTGGGCTATGAAGACCCCGATCAAGGAGGTGAAAAGTTCAGGGGCAGATCCTCCCGCCGCCATGAAGGTGGCCCCTGCCACGTCGTCGGATATTTCTAATTTGTCTATGATGACCCCCAGTGAGGGGACGAAGAATTCATCACACACGATAGCAAGCGATACAAACATGTACATCATGCCGGAGATGTGCAGGACCACCCAGCCTTGTCTGCGCTCTTCCACTGAAAATAGATCTTTAGGGTACTCTCCCTTCACGTGAGGAGCTTCACTAGGAGAAGTTGGAGTGGGGGGCTCCTTTTTGGGATCCGGTGGGACATATATGCAGTGTATAACAGTTCGGTTGGTGGTCGCTGCAGGCGGAGGAGTTCTCGTGGGTGAGTCATTGACGACAGTGGAGTTGAACGGGGTCACCTGCGTCGTTTGATTTTTTGGCTTCTCCCGACCGCCAATGGTGACATCCTCCACCCATCCGGCTGAGCCCTCGGTGAAAGCGTCTCCGATCTGAGGCGAAGGCAGCGCCTCATGCTCTCCGGTGTTGATGCTCAGCTGGTACACCGTGCAGACGAAGACCCCGGCCAGGAGGAATAAGACCCGTCTCAATCGCAGTCGCTTTCTTCTAAAGCAATACATAGTCCCAGATCCTTGCCTTCCGCGGTGGATTCCGACGCATTAAGGAACAGCGGGACAGTCCGGCTCTACCCCCAAATGTATGGGGCAAACAGGATCCATCGCTTCCTTGCCGTGTTTCATTTCATAGTAAAAGGCCACCTAAAGAGCCCCCCCTAAAAAAGCAGAGCTTTAAACTGTCATTGTACTTTTGATGAACATATGGCCCATTTTGTTTTTTGTTTTTTTTGTTTGTTTTTTTTTTGGGGGGGGGGGGGGGGGTCACCAATATTGTGAACCCACCCAGCACAAGATGTTTTTTGGACATAGAATTTTTGGCTAAATCTTGTCAGCTCGCCTTCATCTTGATTTAGCCCGGAAATAATTGTTGAAGACCGGGTTGGGTTGGATCAAATTTAAGCCCAAAAAGGTGTTGATCATATTATATTACAGTATATTCATTGATTGCACTCTAATATTAGTTGGGTTAAAAATAACCCAATTATGGGTCCAAAAAGGACACAATTATTGGGCCAATCTGACCCAATTTTCCGGGTTACTTTATGTAAAAATATATAATAAATAATTTTCTTAGGTTGTTTTGTACAAAACAACCCACTTTGGGGGTTATTTTTTGCAAAAGAACCCAGAATGTTGGGTCACATTCACCCATATTTCTCTTTTTTTTTGTTTTTAACCCATAATTGAATTAATTTTAACCCATTTTCAAAGTATGGAATTTGAATTCATGAGTTAGCCAGAAGCAGGTTTTCTAGATAAATGGACAACAGCAAAGCCTACTTTTTTGTGGGCAATGTGGTCCAATGTGCGCAGAGCATGGCTTCAAAATTTGCTGACAATTTTAAAAATTTGCCATCAAAATACAAGTGTGAGGGTCAGTTCATAGTTGCTTATAGTTTTACAGATTAACCCATTGAGTCCAAAAAGACAGGTATAAATGTCAAAGATCCAGATTAACTGGGTCGTCAGGCCTGTCACCATTGACATCTATAGAGAGCCTTGTGAAAGTAACCCCCCTCCCCTTCGAACTTTTTGACCTTTTCAAATCAGCTCCATAAGGACAAGTGAATTGGAAAAAAATATATGATACTTTAAACTACTTTAAACTTCAAACTCAAGGCGAATAATACTATCGCAAAGCACAATACAAGTCAAAAATCGATTTGAACTGGACTGCCAGTGAATGCGTTAATATCATTATTCTGACACCTGACTCAATAAACAAAGATTATTTTGAGCTCCAATTTAGGTTCCAAAGGGCCTTACGCATCTGCAGACATGACATCAAATCTATATGCGCTAGGATTTATAAAACAGAACCTATGAATTTTAATTGAAGATGCAAACTTACCCAAATTCCCTGGGGTCGGAGAATGCAGACAATCAGACTGCACCTGAGCCGGTTGAGCGGCACACTCAGGGGCGAACCAGCCGACAGTTTATGTAGGACGCGGGACACGTCTTCACAATGGATCAGCATAATAGCTAATACCTGCAGGCTTTAAGAGGATTAAGCTATACTGTACAGTATTGTCTTACTCTCACTTCATTGCGGGCCACCTCAGTAATATACACACTTCCATGCCAAAATTTTCCTGGCATTCATCTTTCAGGAAATGCAAACAAACTCTTCCATTATTGATCTCAGAGTAAGTAAAATATACAATGTAAAAATGTCCCAGGAGCAAAAAACGTATCATTTGATGCGTGTATATAGTATGAACTGAAGAATAGACCACGTAATAGACAAATGATTCATTTGAATATCGTATACATCCAATAAGCAAAGTCCATTACAATCTACAATAAATGTTGTGAATAAAACAGTGATTAATTTTGTATCATCCTACTCCAACGACACGAATACTGTATGTTTTTTTTTGGTTTTTTTAAATAGACCTCACATCTACATAACAATATAGTAGCACATAGATGGACGTTTTAAAAACGTTTTTGCAAACATTATGCAAAATGTTGCTGGCTTTCGGCAAGTGCATTTGATGGCAAAATCCTTTGAAAAAAAATTATATATATATATATATATATATATATATATATATATATATATATATATATATATATATATATATATATATATATATATATATATATATGTGTGTTATACTGTATATACAGTATTGTATTTAAAAGTCGCATTCTTCATTTTGACCACTGAGAGACGCTAAAGCCCCTTTGACGAAATCCCTTTCTTTGCCCTCTTTGCCCTCTTGCCCCCTTTGAACTTGCCCTTCCACGCACAACACGAGCCTGACAGTTGACGCCAAGCATAATGACAGCGAATCAATGTCCATTTCAGGGTGGGATTGACCTTTGTTTTCCAACCTACAACCAACTCATGCACAGGAAGCCCGAATGAAAATGGATCAGTATACAGAAAACAGTTAGAAAAAAAATAAAAATTAGATAGATGGAATTTTAAAAATGCTTTAACAATAACTGCAATGAATTAACTGCAAATAATCCGTTGACTTCTCATGCATAATTTAGTCACATTTATACACGATGTTAAGGGAACACCTCTGACTGTCTACTTAATAAACCCTGTGTGTCAATATGAAATAGTGTACCTACGTTTTTGTCATTTAGCTGAGGGTGAGTATATATGTGTGGGAGATGTTGTTTTTTGTTCCTGTTTGCGCACATCAGGAATGGTGAGCCACAGAGGTAGGATGGTGGGCAGCAGTAGGAGATTAGTGACTTGTTTACTTCGAATGTCAGACCGGTTTAGGGACAGAGGCTCCTCTTGGTTCTTATGGTGTTCAATCTTCCTTTTATCGCCTGACTCTTCAGAAGCTCCAGTAGCATATCCCTTAAAAAAATGAAAACACTTGATACTAATATGATTGGATTCTGCAATAGATGTACTTTCCTTTTTGTCCTCTCTGTAAATCATTTCCAAATGGTTCCTTTCTTGTAGGAGCTTCAATGCCGTTTGGAGTTGCACATTAAACTTGATGAAAACTAAATATAAAGTGTTGCTGGCCACCAGAAGCATACTCTCCCATCATATGATGTTATTTACCATGTAGAAGATGGATAAGGTCCGCTATATAGAAGAATCCATCTCTGAACAAAGGCCACTTGCTCAAATGAAGAATGCAGGAAATGTAAATAGTGTTTGAACATTAGACTTACTTTTTCTTTTTGTTGCACAATTTTTGGGGCTCCAAACATTTCAGTTCAGACTCATGGATTTTTAGTAATTGAGGACTGTTGGATCCCCGGTACTTGCGATACTAAAAACCTATGCATACATACACACGTATGCATATATATTTTACCAAACTGTGGTGAGTGCACTGCAGACTGTAAAACAGTACTAAATAAATAAACTAATTGGATTGTGTGGCAACGTAAAAAGGCTGACCTCTGGCTTCAGCTGCCAATTGTTGAAAAGCAAATATGTCAGTGTGTGTATATACTGATAATGTATTTGATGGTGATTATCAGCACTGTCTTGTTTAGCAATATGATATTCTAAATTTGAAGTTGAAATGCAACAATGCGGAACTCTGTATTCTTTCCTGTTGCCCACTCGAACAGGAAACGGATTGCACATAGTAACACAAAAAGCAAGCGTTCAATAGTTCCTTAGACCGAGCTTTTGTTTCTCCTTAGCACTACACCGAGACAAACTGAAGTTAGCACGAAACGTCCAATTTAGTTCGTAACATTTATACTTTATCGACGGCTTAATCACGACATCCGAATTTAACTGCTGCGATGTGTAATAAGAAAAAAAAGATGTGCGATCCAGTTAGCGCATCCGCCTCAGACCGATGCTAACGTCGAGTTAGCTAAATACTCGGCGTTTTTTTTGTTTGTTTTTTTTTTCATGCCCCTATTCCTCTTCGAGTCATCAACACTATAGCATTAAAAGATGCCCACTGTGGTCTTAATGGACGCGTCCCTGTCCATGACGAGGCCGGTGTCGCAGGACAGCAGCGAGGAATTCCAGAGGAAGAACTTAGCCGTCCACGGGCTCAATATGTTATTCGAGCACATGGCCTCCAACTACAGATTGGAGTTCACCGCACTCATGGCCTTCTCATCCCTTTGGGAACTGTTAGTGCCCTTCACCAGAGATTATAACGCTTTACAGGTATACGTTAAGCGTTTTTAGTACGAGACCGGGGGCTTCTGTGGTTCTTAATACTACTTCCTGTGCAGGACGCCCTAAGCAACCTGGAAGACTATGACAAGACTTGCGTGGAATCAGCTTTGAATGGGGTCAGCAACGTGGTGCAGCAAGAGTGGGGCAGTGCTTGTCCCTGTCAGGTATCGTAAGAAAGAAAACTAACCTGGAAAATCGACGTCGCAATAGATATATGTACCATAGGGTCGTTGTTGATGTTGTTCCCCATTGTGTCCACAAGGTGGTGCTGGTGACCGATGGCTCACTCGGCATTGGAAAAGGCTCACTGCGTCACTCATTGCAATCGCTGAAGCACCGCGGGGAAGACAAGAAGTTCCCTCTGCCTTTCCCATTCCCCACTAAAATGTTCATCATGTGTGTTGCTAACACGGAGGAGGTACGAAATTTAGCATTTTAACATTTCATGATGTGGTCTTGGGCTGTCATCGCTTTTTTTTTTTTTGTAAGTCCAGACATTAAGTTACTCAGGTACTTATTAATATTTTTCCAACAGTTTGATGATGCGAAAGGTCAAAAATGGTACAAACTGAATAAGGAATCAAGTAATTAATCACTTCAGTGCTGAAGGAACTTGAGCAAATGCTTACTTTTGGTCCTTACCTTTAGTATTTTATTACTAAGGTTACTTTAAGCAAACAAGTGGTAATTAATTATGTATTGAAGTGCTAAAATAATTTATTACTCTAGTAGTTTGTTAGCTAAAGTAATTGTTTTTATGACTTAAGTATCTAAAGCGTAATTACCTCAAGTAATCAATTACTAATTAAATTATTTTAGTGCCGAAAGCTTAATCTAATAAATTAATCAATGAATTTAGTACTTGACTACTTCATTTACTTTCAGTACTTGTTTACCCAATCAATTACTTTAGTATTCAGTTATTAGGTGTAATCAATTACTTGAATTACCTAAAGTAGATAATATCTTTATTATTTAATTAATTTAGTACCAGCCATCTTTTGTCCCTCCTTTAGCCAAACATCTGAAAAAAAATGCACTATATTAGGTTTTAAATGTCCAGACTGTTAAAACAATGCAAAAATATGTCCATGATTGAAGGTGTTCATTGTTATTCTACAAATGCAATATCAATCAAAATACAATGTTTAGAATTGTAGTGGCACACAGAACATATTACTAGTCTGCAAAAATATAAAACCTTGAAGAGGAATTACAACAAAAATAAAATCAATGGTTTATATATATGAATATGAATGACTTAAAATATTGTGGAAAACTTGTGCAGTTACAGATGACAGGAGCTTTGGACAAATGGGAGGAGCTTCTTTGTCTCAGTGGAGGTGATGGACAGGTCTTCACTGTAGAGGGCCCATTGTGCATGCAGGGCGTCCAGGCCATGTTTGGGTACGGCTATTGTTGTACAAGGATCCGCCAGTAAAGTAATATCATGTTTACAAAATACCACTTTTTGCTCAATTCTTTTGCTTGTGTCTCCAGGAGATTAATTGACAGGGCCTACTGTCCCTTCCATGCTGTCCTGCACTGCGGCAACTTGTCCGCAGACGTTCAGGTGTTCCCTCGACCCGAGCCTGTCGTGGTCGATGAGGAGGTGGAACCATTGGCCCGAGTCGTCAACCCAGGTACATTTGGCTGCCGTAAAGATAAGTGCAGGCTGCATTCCAAAGTTCTTGTTTGAATTCCAAGTTCTCCAACCATAGGGTTTCTGTTGTATGTGACTATATTCTAAATTTAGTGTGATATTACTCACTGTTGTGAGATGTTGCAGAAGAACACACACGATGAAAGCAAACATTCAATGATTTTGTCCTTTAGAAGAGAACAGAAGATAAAATGCTAAGACTTTTCATCTGCTGATAACTTCAACAATGTAACAGCTGGGCAATGGACTTCAAGCAGTTAGACAAGTTGACAGTGAACTGACAATACCGTTGGCTAGGAATTCAGTTTTTCCCAAGTCCCATAAGCAGCTATAATTTCTCAAAATAAATGGTTCAATTTGTTGCAGATTTGGAAATCGTGGGCTTCATTGAAATCGCGGATATCTCCAGTCCCCCTGTCATATCCAGACACTTGGTCCTACCGATTGCTGTCAGCAAAGGTAGGTGTGTGTGTGCGTGCAAGATTACATTCCTTCCTAATGTTTATATATATACTTTGCGCTGTAAAATATCACAACGGGAAGCTTTTTAAATCACTGTCATCTTTGTGGCCTTTGTTTTCATCCGTTTCCTGATCCTCAGTGTGCTTATTCTTTAACTATTGCAGCGCTATCATCTCTCAGCTGTGCACAGGAATGTCAAACGATCTGTTTTCATTCCAGTTTTTTCACCACAATACACTAGATTAGAACTGAAGACAAGGCTTACCTCATGCCATTAACAGCTATTTTTTTAGTTTGTTTTTTACTGGCTGGTAGTGAATGAGTTAATAACTGCAGAAATGAATAAAACAACAGCTGCTTATAAACCAAAAAAGACTGTTTAGTCTGACTAACCATAATGCAAGTCATAGTTTAGGATGATTGATTCTCTGGTGTGCCAAATACCTTAAGAACTCAATGGTGTTTAATTGGGAGAATGAGAAAGAGTCCAGATTTTGGCAAAATTTCTAATATAAAGTAATGCCCAATATAAATGTTCCCGTTTTCTTGTTATTGAGCAGACTGCAAGAAAATGAACCATTTAGCGTGCAGTGTTATCTTAACCAGGTGTCACTTTTGTTACAGGCTCGTTTTTCAGCTGCAGTTGAGCTAGTTCAACACAATGCACATAGCTTGTGTTAGGTACAGTGATTTGCATATTTTTTGCAGTAAATATAAACCATCTGTATCTAACACAAACTTTTTACCATTCATTTCTTCAACCAGAAAACTAAAAATATCACCACGCTGCTGATCATATAGTATCAAACCCATCCTGTATTCCTTCTGTAAAGCTGCTTCGATTGAGTACTAGTCCCTAGTGTTTAATGAACCAATTTTGACTGTGTCTCAGATGTTGACGACGTTGGCACAGGCGGCGCGGAAGAGCCTGAGGAAGAAGTGTCTGCCAGTCAAATAGCAGGGAAAAGCCCAAACTTCTGCGTGCTCTTACATGGCAGCCTAAAAGTGGAGGGCATGGTGGCGCTTGTTCAGCTGGGGTGAGACACGTTGCAGCTTTTGACAAGCTCGGAACGTTCAGTCGAGCAAACAAAGAAGCGATTTTTCTTTTCTGTTGCGAAATCTCGAGATTTTGACAAGTTTAAAAGCGCGTGGTCTAAAAGCTAGTTTGTCGCAGGCCCGAGTGGTTCGGCATGCTGTACTCCCAAGCGGACAGCAAGAAGAAATCCAATCTGATGATGTCACTGTTTGAACCCGGTATTGAGCCGCTGCCTTGGCTGGGGAAGATCTCCCATTTGGGACCAATCTCAGGTGCATAAACGTCAGCCTTTTCCTGTCTAGTCACCTCACTTTCACCTCTTGAGTAAGTTGTGACACACTTACCCTTAGAACACATTTACGCACTCAATGACAAAGGTCGTCCTGTATGTGAACCTAATCAGGAAGTTAATCATTACATGGAATCACTGTCAATTTTACAAACATTTACTCTGCACACAAAAATAAAACAAACCCCGGCGCTTTTCCTTCCTGCCTTTCAGAGGCGGCGGAAAATCCCTACGGCGAGGACGACAGTAAAAGTCCTTTCCCCGTGCAGCCGCCCGTCAAACGAAGCTACGCCCAGAATGTCACCGTGTGGATTAAAGCCAGCGGACTACAGGTGAAGTAGCCGGGGAAGCTCATTAAAAGCCGCCCTAGAGGGATGATCTAAAGTGTCGTTCCCAAAAGGGCTTCAGGTTTGATCTCATGCGCCAAAAAGATGCCTCCAAATGAAAGGAGAAACCAGGTTTGACGACTGGTGAATTAAACCATGAAACGGGTATAATTTCACTTCATAGTAAATGAATACAAAAAACAGGGTATTAAAAAGATTGATAGAACGGAAATGAAATTCAAAGTTAACATTTAAAATGTGGAAGGTGCTTCCACTGAAAATCGAATGGCAGTGTTTTAACTAAAAAAAAGTGCTATGGCTGCTTGGATAAAAGAAGATTGAGGCATTGAAATTTTATGAGAAGACGGCATCCGTTTTTTTTTTTTTTTTTTTAACAAAATTTTAGCTGCAACGTTTGTTTTCTTTATCCATTTCAGACTGATGTGCAAAAGATTCTGAGGAATGCAAGGAAATTGCCTGATAAAACACAGACTTTCTACAAGGTAAAATTGCTTTGCATACAATGCCAGTCAAAAGTTTGGAAACAGCTTCAGTTTCTCATTGTCACACACATTTACTCGTTCTCTACTATCAATGACAACAGACGTCAAAAAAACATTTTACTGGGCTGGAAAAAAATACAGCAACATGAACAGCAGCTATCAATTCTAACTGGCCTGACAGTGAATGAGTTAAGAGATCAATAATTTCAAACTAGTGCTCTTAAAACTGCACTGTTATGTACTGAAAGTCAATTCAAACATCGGCTGAATAAAATGGTAAACATGAGCAAATCATTCCCTACATGAATGGATTTCCAAACTTTTGACTGCAACTGTACAGTCACTTTTTTTAACCCCGTGATTACCACATACCTTGTTGTTGACTCCTCCCAGGAGCTGAACCGCCTTCGGAAGGCCGCTTTGGCTTTCGGATTCTGGGACCTCCTCAAGGGCGTGGCCGAGCTGCTGGAGCGGGAGTGCACGCTGCTGCCCGACTCGGCTCACCCCGACGCCGCTTTCCAGCTCTCCCACGCAGCCCAGCAGCTCAAGCTGGCCAGCACCGGCGACTCCCAATACGCCGCTTTCGACCACAACATTGTCCCCATGCACACAGACTTTTCAAGCTGAGCCAGGGAAAATGCACTTGAAAGATGGACAACTGCATTGATCAATAGTGATTTTTCACCAAACTGTCACAGAACCAAGAACTATAGCAAATTTTGCTCCTATGGAAAAAACGAACTGTTTTTATACTTTTGTTAGTAAAGTGGGTCAACACTGAAGTGTTTGATGATGCACTTTTTACCCCTAAACGACCACATACCTTGTTGACTCCTCCCATCATACACCTACAAGCGACAAAAAGAAGTCTGCCCAAACAATGATTGTCGTTTATCGCGTTGATTGTAATTTCCTGCATAAGTGGGATAACATCAGGTACACGGCGCAGTATGATTAAACGTTCTACACCACAAACATCAAGATTGTTCAATAGAGAAACAAAAAAATCGGTGGTAGGTTAGTAGTTTAATTTTCCCTGAGCCGTGCGGAATGCTAATTCACAGATGAAGTGCAACACATTGTAGCAGAATTGGAACTTTTGATCAGTAAATACAGTAAGTGAATCTACTAGAGCTACAACCTAAAGACCCTGTAGAGTGAATTCAGAGGTGTTAAAGATCGTGTGCTCAGACTGAAAACTAAGTTGAAAACTGTCTTATACCATGTTAATTTTCTAGACTTTTTTTTTTTTTAACATGCTTAGAACGCCTTGTCAACCAGGTATGCACGGTAGATAAAAGCAGAGCAAGGAGGTGCTTTGCTCTATTTTCACAGCTCAAACATGCTGTACGTTTGTTTTTGCAGCTCAAGTATGCTCTAGGTTTGCATAAGAAAGATGGCGGGTTTGTTAACACTTTTTGTGATGTAATTTAGAAGAGATACTTGAGCTGAAACCAATCCGCGAGTAATTCCTTAAGCATTTTTTCTTGCCCCAGACACCCACTTAAATGTTTGTACTTCAGAAAAAATACGTCAAGCCGATCGTAGCAACGTTTGTTAATGTTCAGCGTGACGTTAAAACACATCAAAAACGCCAGCGAAAAGGCAAACTGCAAAATAAAGCTTACTTTGCCATTTATGGATATGACTGCCTTGGAATGCTTTTATTTTGAAGTTGTTCCCGGCGAACAACTCGAAAAAAATTTGTATTTTCAAGAGATTCGACATCAACAACAGAATTTTGTTCTGAAATGACATTCAAATGACTTACAGGTTAAAAACGCTGACATAATGTTATACATAGCCAGGGACATCCTCCAGCATAAATTAGCCGCTAACTAACAGCCCTCGAGGGGAACCGATTACTTTTCAAATGCAATTCAATAGATGTAAATGACTGCACACACTGATGCTGACAGCCTTATGCCGTTGCCATTCCTACTGATCACTTTAGAATAAACAAGTTGGAGCCATGTGCGGTTTCAGCAGCACTTGGGACTGGGAAGTACTGTAGTGTTCTGCTGAACAGGAAAAAAAAGTACAGTATAAATGTTGGTTATTCATAATGAAGTGGAATTGTGGTTTTTGGTCTTTGTGTTTATCATTTGTTTTTCATCTTTGCAAGTTTTCATGGCCGTAACTTTTTCCGTTGGAGGTTTACGTCACGCTTTGTCTTGCAATTTTTCCACTTTTTTACAAGATCAGTCAAAATATAGCAATTTTATTACTGGGTGATTTAAAAAAACAACAAAAAACACAGTTTTTTTTTTTTTTAATATAAGATACTTAAAAAAAAAAGGATGTACTCTTACTAGGTTACTGCAGGTATTTTTAGGAAATAACGAGGGTAATTGTACGCAATATTCAATGTGAATTTTCCACAGGATATCCAAATACGAAAAATACTCCAAAATTGCAGCCCGAGGATACTTCTTTTCACTTTACAGGGTCTTTAACAAAACTATGAAATCATCCAAACAAGCGGGCGTGTTGTAAAATAACTTCTACTTAGGAGTGCAAGTAAACCCTCAGGGGAACCGCGCAAATTAACAGCGGGAGTTTTAACAAAACCGAAAGGCGGCAGTAGAATAAGAACAACTTGGGAAATGTTGATAAGAAATACGCAGGCAGCAAAGGTGTGAGGAGCGGGCATTAATGTGTCTTCCTTTTCCTGGTGCGGAACCGCTTCTGCCTTTGCTTATAGAGATGACGAAAGTTGATAAAAAGTCCTGAAAGAAGGGACGAACAAGACGGATTCATCTCGGGTTCCTCTTCCGAGGCACCGGTTTCAAAGCGCGCACTCACCGAGAAACATGAGCGCCAGGTACGCGCGTAGGACATAGGAGAAGCTGAGAGAGGCGCCCATGGCGTCCGGCAGAGGAATGCTGAACAGTTTGCTTTCGTCAAAGATGGGAATGGACTGTATCACGGCCACAGCTGCTTGGGAACGACACTTTGACTTTATAGTTTGTCATTTCTCAACTTTCACATGGGAAAAGGCAAACGTACCCTCAGCTAGAACACCTAATGGGTAGAGGGGTATCCAGATGGTGTATCGCAACCATGTCAGGATTTTCCACTCGGTGTTGAAACATCCCAGCATGTAGAATGGATACCTGCAGCAAAGCAGTGCTTTCAGTGTTTCAGTTTATTATGTTTTTTGTTTGTGTTTTTTCATTTACTGTTTTTTTTTTTTTTTTTCAAAAAAATTGTAGTGATGTCTTTTCATACATTTATTTTATTTTGTTTTGTTCTTTTTTTTGCACCGCAACAGTCGATTTTTTTATGATGTCATCATTGTGCCTCACCCTCCAAACATGACCAATCTAGCTCTGCTTAAAAATAGTGTTATTACATTTTGAGTAGGCTCGATTTGATATTGAATTGGATTGCCTGGAGATAATGAAAATACCACCATAAAACGTTTATAACCCTGCTCACGAGTTAGTACTCGCTATTGTGTTTTTTTTTTTACTGAATACATACAAAGAAGTAATGGCTGAAAGCCTTTTTCACTGAAATCATTTTCTAAAGTAACAGTACTTGAGCACATTTTTTTGGTTCATAGTCATTAAAAATTAAAAGTAGATTTTTGGTGGGAGAGAGGGTTAATGTATATGCTTGCCTATTTACATTAATGTACAGTGATACATAATTATACTGTAAACAACCACCAGAAAACATTGAGTGTTAAGAAAAGAAAAAGCCTACCTAAATATTTCAATGGAACTCCACAAGTAGAAAACAAAGAAGACCACCGGCTTGTTTTGCATTTCTTCCAAGCAACCAAAAATGATGAAGAGGATGAAATTCCTTCCAAGCACCTAATAAGAAAAAAGGACAATGATTTCAAAACATGTTATCATAGTAAACAAGGGATGTCACATCTTCAGACAAACCTGTATTAAGGTGGGCATCACACCCGTCTTGACCACCCCAAAAGCAGCGTTGAGGACCTCGACAGCTGCCAGGATCTGGCAGAAGAACATGACGCCGGATATGGTGTGAAACGTGTCGTAGAAGGCATCTGAAATTTGACGCGCACAGCGTTATGGTGGCCACCGTGCCATGGAAAAAGCACACATGCTCACCTTGTCCAAACTTGAGGTGGCGGATGGTCATGTTGACAAAGATCCATGAGAAGCCAAGAAACTGCACCAAGTTGTATGTAAACAAAAATGCTGTTTTCAGACTGATGAACCCTGAAATACAAAAGGCAGCTGTGAAGATTTAAAGCTGTGAAACTTGCATCTGTCCGCAGAAGAGAAACATCTGTCCACACTCACCTTCCTCATCATGCCGTGAACACACCCTCCGCCTGTTTCGTCTCTCCTCCTTCGCAGAAAATAAGGCCGTTTATTCACAACAGCATACAGTATCTTTAGTTTGTCTTTTTCTATCTTTACAAAAAATAGAGATGCTTTGACATGCGAGCTTGATTTGTAACACGATTTTAGTATACTAAGCATTTTTCCCATGAGCTCATTCAATTCCAAAGACGCATTTTTACGTATCATTCAAGAGTCTAGACCACATATGTCAAAAACATGGCCCGCAAGATGGTTTTCTAAGGTCCCCGGGATGATATTGATTTATTATTACAATCATCCCACAGGCTTACTTTGGTTTGCAGGCTACAAGTGTTTGACACACACCAATACTACATGTCCCACAATGCAACGGTGGTACACTTGAGTGGTAGACTGCTTCATTTCATGAGGAATTCCATCCATTTATTTTCAGTAGCCGTTTCTCCTCATTACAGTCGCTGGCTTGCTGGTGCCTATCCGAGCTGTCTGAGGGCAGTAGGCGGGGGACACCCTGAACTGAGTGCCAGCCAATTGCAGGGCACACATAGATAAACAACCATTCACACACCCAATCACACTTCAGGGCAAAGTATAGTGTCCATTGAACCTAACACGCACATGACAATAAACACTTTGAATCTTGAATGTGGAATTGAAATGTGGGAGGAAGCCAAAGTACCCGGAGGAAACCCACGCAGGCTTGGGCAGAACATGCAAACTCCACACACGTAGGCCGAAGCGAGGTAGATTTGAACTCTGGACTCTGAACTGTGAGGCGGAGGTGCTAACCGCTCTTCCTCCGAGCCACCCATCAGAAGCTAGCTAACAAAACAGTCAACAAAAAAGTCAACTTTTACATACCCATTAAAATTGGCTACATCGAGGTTAGACACTGAGAACCTGGGGTTTCAAACAAGGTGGGAGTCGGATTACATGTTCAGGTTGCTGGAAAAACTGTGCCTTCAGTGTGGAGACAGTGTTATGGTAAGGAAACTGTATAATCTGAGACGACTTCGTGAAACGCAAAACGCGGACAAAGACAAGAACATGGAGATGAATCAAAGGCTGCAGAAGGAGGAAGAATTCAAAAGAAGTCTTAAATCTTGGCACGCTCTGTTCAGAAATGCCATACACAAAGCGAGGCTACTGTCAACAGAGCAGTCTGGTGGTCTGTAATAGAGTGTGTAGGAACAAGAGAAAAGGAAGATTCTTATGGCTAAGGAGGGAGGCAAAGGCAACAGAATAATATACGTCCTTGTTGAACTCACTTATCTGTCAAGGTCGTCTCATTTTGGCTACACGGATAGTTCTCATGTATGTTAAGTGAAAGGTTCTTTGTTCAAGCAAAACCAGGTGGTCAACGAACAACAAAAAGTTATACCAATACCGGCTGAAACTCATTTTCCATAACATGGGGTACACGGGGTTAAAAAATCCGCTTGGCTATTAATGCTCCGCATGACGGTAAAACACCGCAGAACTTTAACATATCAAATAATAAAAGAGCACAAACAGCTTGGGTTTGTTTTCATTTTTTGTTTTTTGTTTTCATTCTAGCCTAAATCAGCCCCTAGCTTGCAGCGATCGAGTGCCCCCGAGAGCAGTCGGATTACTTTTCAGAGGCAGTTTTATAGACGCAAATTGCTTTGATGCTGAAGGCCTGAAAGTTCCCGTTCATACTGATCACTTTTGAACAAACCAGGCTGACTCAAATGTATTCTGTGGTTGTCACTAATTAATTGCCCATTATTTATGTCTAAAATCTCAGTTTGTATTTAAGAAAAATAAAGAAATGTTGGGTTTTGTCAAAAAAAAATCATCCATTATAAATGTAAATATGTTATTTAGTCTTTTGTGTTTATATTTATTTTTCACCAAGCCCAAAAAAATAAAAATATTGTATTTTTCTTTCATTTTTATCTGGACACCAAAATACTCAATATCTACAGCTCAATAGGAGAAATATAGAATGTTCTCATTACTTTCAAATCACCAATGTTGTGATATTTTTGTTTTACAGTTAAATAAAAAAATGGTAAAATATTCACAGATAAGACAAAGATAGTGTGTATCCTAGGTTTACATTATTTTAAAGGTAGATTATGTTTGCTTGCAAATGTGTTCAATTTTCTTTGCTCAATAAAAAGAAAAGAATTGATAATTGGAAAATTTATATTAGGCATTATTTTACAATTTATCAGACATGTCAAAATCTCGAGGAATTTGTGTCTTGGCCCACCCCTAGAATTCATTTATTTTTTAAAGTGTTAAGGTGAGAGATGGTCAGAAAATTACTGGCACTTATGGAGTTATAGCGTTATTAATGATACAAAATCAAACTGGCCGATAGATGATAAATGAAGTTAAAACCTTATCTTCTAAAGTGCTTAATACATTTTTAAAACAGTTAAATCTGGTATTGCAAATACCCTAAAAATCAGCCACCCCTAAAATGAATACCAGTGCCCCAACAATTTAAGAGATTTTTTTTAGGGTGTGTGATGTTTTTGGTACATGTTCAATGAATATAAACAAAGAATGGGCATTTAATGACTAAAATCAGTAAGTATCATCAATAACATGTAAAACATGTAAAGATTATGCAAGTGTGTTATGATTCATCCTTCATGTATGGAACACTATGTACGGGACCATTTTTTTTTTTCTTACACAATACATAATTGCCAGATGGCCCATGATGATTGCAACACAGAACATATCATAATGAAATTGTATATGACCAAGATTCCTGACAAACGCCGAATTGTGCATAAGGTCCCTGACAAAAGTCTATGGACAGAGCCCAGTTACCGCCGAGTTTTATTGTCATATGCATGCGTGTAGTAGCTTTATGGTGCACTTATAGCTAATGCAGAAGAAACCAACCAGATATGAAAAATTGAGAATGCCCAAGATGGAGTGACAAAAGACCTACTTGATGATACAAATATACAGTAACAGGTGGCAGGTGAATTACAAGAGAAAAATGGGTAACTTGAGATGCCATTATAATCAAATTATGGTGAGATGTTTGTCATAACTGACCAATCGCGGAACGGGGAACGTTTGCCTACAAAATAAATAATTATCCAAAAGAGAATATAGCTGTCAATGGCAGTGAATGCGTTAACTTATTCACTGCCAGCCCAGCCTAAACGGATCTTTGACGTCTTTTGCCGTCAATGGCAGTGAACAAGCAAAAATTCATTTTGAATTGATTTTTTAAATGTACTTTTTATACAAGTGTTCATTTGTTATCTATTTTTTCCTGCAAATATCGAAAACAGCATCGGCCTATTCAGTTCACTGCTCACCCTTTCCCTGATCTCCATCTCGGCGTCCGACTCATCCAGCCAGCGGTCAAAGTCGGGAGCCAAGAATAGCGGCTTGCGCTCCTGTTTGGTCAACCTTTCCCACCAGCCTCGCTGCTCTTTCCGCAAGCTGATGTTCACTTGCCGCTCAGTGGACTTGTAAACAACCTGCATACACCCAACAAAGGTCATTAAGGAGGAGACACGTACATGAACATGGAGCTAGTACAGGACATACCTGTGATTTTACAGGTAGAAGAAACCCCAGGCTGAATTCATACAGGTTTTGACCTTTAGCACCGTGACCCAGAGCTGCAGACACAAACGTAAAACTCTAAATATAACCCAAAAACTGAGCTTGCAACCTAACAAGCATCAGAAGAGTGAAGAAAAGAAACAGAATTATGTCACCTTTAAAACTGAGGATGTTTTCATGCACGTGGACGTCTATATTCTGCAGGGAGGGGGAACAAGTTTAGGCCCATTGATACAAGCATATAAGCAACTTGATCCAACTCGCTAACAGTGTTGGATCATTGTGCGCACAGTCCCAGTCCATTTATGACCGAACTAAAAAAAAAAATATTGATCCCCTGCTAAGAACTGAATGACAGGTACAAGCTCACCTGAGCGTCAGTTAGCTCCACCCGAAGAAATACTTCCTCGTGGCGTTGAGCCCAGTAAACAAGAGGGGTCAATACCATCGTTGTTTTCTATCAGCCGATGTATTTAAAATGTACCAAAATACAAGACGCCGTCTCCGTTCTTCATGCTAGCCGAGCAAACAGCGAGAACATTCCACAAACAGGCGCGTTCTCGCGCTGTCATCCAAGCGGCGTGCGTGAACGTGAGTGTGACGTTCCATCTTTCCCAACTGTGGTTGGCCGGCATTGTTATTCTCTACTCTGATTGGCTGCTGTGGTTTATTTGCGGAAGTAAAATCGAAAGAATCCAATATCATACCAACCGTCTCCAAACGCGAATATAACGATTGGGTGTTTTCCCCTTGCAGCGATATGTCAATATGCAGACAGAAGAAAATGATTCTAATCCTCCAAGCGACTTGGTGAAGACTTCCGGGACTTTTTGTGTGCTTGTTGGTGTGACTGGGAGCGTAGCTGCCCTCAAACTTCCTGTTTTGGTCTCTGAACTTCTTCATCTCCCAGGGGTGAGATTTGGAACTTCTAAATGTATTCGTGTCCGTGTACTAGACCTGAGCTTTCTAATTATATTTAATTGATTTGTTGTAATTTTATATCATCTTAGATCCTCTGTGTTTAGTGCGTTATTTCGAGACTGATTCATTCACAAAATGAATAAATTATTCAATCAGTAAATTTTTATGATTCAACTGTCTACGTTACTTTATGTTTATGAGGCCGATTGTTTGTGTTTCTTTTTCAGGTGGATGTAAGAGTGGTCACAACTGAGAATGCTCAGCATTTTTATAACCCTGAAGACATATCAGTAAAAGTCTACAATGACAAAGATGAATGGGAGGTAAGTTATGTTTTTTTTTTTCTAGAATAGGGGTCACCACCCTGTTCTGCAAATAGCTTACAAGTGATAGGCCATTGTGATTTTCTATGAATTTTGCAAACAATTATACATGTATTTAATGTATTGTACATTATATATTACACTTGATTTACATATTAACTACAGATATTCATTAATTATTTTGAAAATTAATTAACATGATAGCTGTCTTCACATAAACAAGTAGCCCTTCATAAAACTGAGTACCAAAGAAGTAGCTCTCAGTTTCAAAAAGGTTGCTGTTCTAGAATATGATACTTGAAGGTGTCCTGTGAATCCCGAGTCCTGCTGAGTGGAATTTGTACTGTTAGTTTCTTTTAAAATAATCTCGAAGCTCTACACAAACTCAAGAGTAGGGCAAAGTTGAGTTCTGTTCTCACACATAGCCAAAACCTGAGCAATTACTGCAGGAAAAGCTCATTGTTTTGGGCCAACATGGCACAGGAATGCACCCAGAGGATGTCCCCCCACTCCCTCTTTGTTTTGAGCAGACCGTTTTGTAATGGTGTCATAACTTGGACAACTGTGGCTGTTTCTGTGTTGTAATGTTCCGTATTGTAATTGTCACATTACCTGTGTATTCATACAACCAACCCTAAAATGATACATTACAACCGTTATATATAATATTTTACGTATTCCCTTCACTAAGTCATGTCAAATTGTGTTTTTGTTCCAGATGTGGAGTCAGAGATCTGACCCGGTGCTACACATTGAACTCAGGCGTTGGGCAGATCTTCTCGTCATCGCCCCCTTAGATGCAAACACGCTCGGAAAGATTGCCAGTGGAATTTGTGACAACCTGCTGGTGAGAAAACTGTTAGAACCACTTTTTTTTTCTTTTATACATATTTCAAATGACTTGGCGTTTATCACTGGCAGACATGTGTGGTAAGAGCATGGGACACTAGTCGCCCACTCCTCTTCTGCCCTGCCATGAACACTGCTATGTGGCAGCATCCCATCACAGCCCAGCAAGTACACAGGTTGAAAGAGTTTGGTTATGTGGAAATTCCCTGCATCGCAAAGAAGCTGGTGTGTGGAGACAAAGGTGTGAATCGGATTCTTTTGTCATTAGGGCATGTCATTTTGACTGTTTTTTTTTTTTAATAACCAAATGAAACCATTCCAACACAAGTTAATGCAAACAGATGCAAGTTTGCACAGGGTAGAGTTAAAGTGTAAATAGTGATGAGAACACATTCTGTTTGAGTGTTATTTGTAATTGTTGAATTACTTACAGGTAAAGGAGCCATGGCGGAGGTGTCGACTATCATCAGCGTTATCAAGCAGTACCTACAGCAAAGCAGTGAGCCATCTCCTCAAACGTGAACTCCAGGCAATACTTTGACCTTTGACCACCCTTGTGTCATTTCACAAAGCGTGACCGCTGGAGACCAGACTTGAACTCTCAAGCTCAGAAGTGTGAAGCAGATGTGCCATCCACTCAACCGCCAATCTAGTTTTAACAAAATAGACACTATACTAGGCAACGTTCAGATGTTTTACATTTGCCCTTTTCTTCCTTTGTGGTGACTCCATGACATTTCGCCACAAGAATTCAATGTCATTCAAAAGATAGTTGACAATTTCTGTTGAGATCACATTATTGCTGAAACCTGAGAAAGTTGCCCCCTCCAAGGTTGTGTTTATCTCCTATCAGTTTGGCTGTAAATCAGTCCTTAACCTCCCTAAAGAATCGTACTCTCCCACTCATTAGCACACAGAGACGCATTGTTGATTTACATGCACGGGAAGAGAGCACAGTGCATACATTACTATAGTGTTATCAGGAAGTTGGTTTATGGTCAGTCTATCTTAAACATGTGTACTTATTGGTATCCAGTTAGTTTTGACAGCATTAGCTACAAGCAGTCCACAGGGGCCAACATTATGCAGCCTCAAGCATATATTTGGCACATAAATCCATGTACATACTTGTGGAGTAGCTGAGAGCCTTTGCCCATTTAAAAAGAAAAAAAAAACTTATCATGGTGTGTTATGCATTGCAACCAAAAGCCACCGGGCAATTACATAATTTGTAAGAAGAGTACATTTTGTTCTGTCGTGTTCCATACAAGAAAGATGTATCATGACATGCCTGTATCGCTTTTACATATTTCACGTTACCAAAAATGTTGATTTTAATCATCAAACACACAGTCATTACTTATATTCATTGAATGAGTACCAAAAATAGACACCGCATTACACCAGCCAAACAAAGGTCATAAAACTGTCTAGATCCTCACAATATCAGTTTATGTCATGGGTCTGGTTTCATTCGGTACCAGAAAATCGAAACAAAGAATTTATTTGAGTCAAGTAACGACAATGGGGTCATTATCTAACTCCCTGCAAATTTGTAGCTAATTCCTAAACCCTAAGCACTGACATCATTTCCAAGCATTATGGTAAATGGACATTGCATTTATATAGCGCTTTTTCTACTATCATTAAGTACTCAAAGCACTCACACTGACAACGCATTTACCAAACGGACTCACACACCAGTGGTGGTAAACTACGATACATTGTAGCCACAGCTGCCCTGGGGCAGATTGACAGAGGCGAGGCTGCCATATTGTGCCTACAGCCGCCACCAATTAATTTGCTCAAATCCTGTTGACGAAAGATTTTGTTGAGTGTGAGTAAATGATTGTCTCGAGGTGATTTGTTTGTTTTTATTTTTACAAAGAGACATTTAAAAACATGCTGAGCATTCGCAAAAGAAAATTGCTCACCATGCAATAAAATGACAGCTTTGATTGTAGAGCTCAACCAAACCACAGTTGATATGATTGTATATTTCTAATAATAGTAAAATTATACATATATACTAGAAGAGCTTCTTTCACATCGGCATTTGGCATCCATAAGGTAAAGAGTTTGCATGGCGCATGACATTATCGATGACAAAAAGGAAGAGGAGCGAACTCTTCGCTGATTAAGTCATGGGTAGGGCAACGCAATATCGATCAATCAATCAAATTTTATTTGTTTAACCCTGAATCATGTCAAGACTTTTGAAAAAAGAAGTCAGCCAGAGACATCTTTTCGTTGTACGTACACAACAGGAAAAACTAAAAAAAAAAAAAAAAAAAACAATTTAGGGAAAATCAGAAACCTTCAGAAGGGACCACAGGTGGGAGGAGCCCCCTTCCAGCTTAAGGTGGATGCTGCGTGTACCAAATACAGACAAATACAGATACACAATACAGATTACAGAAAACATTGTGCCATATAGAATACAAAATAAAATACAAAATATCCAGAGCTAAACATTGAACTATTCTGAGTTAGCCATCTATGGACCCTAATATACAGTATATTCAATCTTTGCATATTTTCTTATTCACCATTCATTTTGCTTCCCATCATAATGCTATTATGAAGTTTCCCCATGAATTATCAAGGTGGTTTCATGTGAGTTATTGTCCACACAATAAGTCAGGGCTTCCTTCAGCTATTTTGCGGCGGTGTGATTGTGTTACTGAGAACTTAACAAGATTATATCAGCCATCGGAGAACGTAGGCGGCAGCCCTGGTGCCAAAAGGCATGGAGAAATGCACCGCCTGCAGCTGTGCTCACCGGAGTAAATGCTGATCTTATTAGTATGCTTATAGCAGTAAAATGTGGCTATAGGAATTGGATACAAGGATGACCATCATCAGTGTACAAAACAAATCCCATTTGAGAAGAGAATCATAGGAGGATTATTACCCTGTTGAAGTTCAAAATTAAGCAAACCCAGATCAGAACCTTTGTTGAAAGTCAAGGTGTCAAGTCATTTTTCTCACAGTCTAAACAGTCCCTCATAGAAAACTTATAATTGCATCATCCATCCATTAATACATGATCTCATTCTATTAATATCTGTGAAACTTTTTGATCAGGTTGTTTAATTAAATTCTTGAGAATTCTAAAAAGATTCCTGTGGAATGAACAAAAAGTATGCTGTGCCAATTTCAAACTCAAGGGTAAAAATGTAGTAACTGTAGAGGAATAGAGTTATGGGGAAAAGTAGTGGAAGCTAGAGCTTTATTTCATGACAAAAAACTACCACAGATACATTATTTACCTTGAGAACGTTGATGGAGAAAGTCTGAAAGAGCTGCATTGTTTTTCCGCAATCGAGAGAGCCAATGGCAGGGAGTATTTAGAGAGAACTGTGGTTCTGTACGTGAAAGTCTGCAGTGGCGGAGAAATATGTTAGAATAGGTTATCATTAACAGAACAGCAAGTTTTAGGTAGAGTTGGGAATGCATCAGGGATCAACTCTAAGCCCCTTCATTTTTGCATTGATGGATAGGGTAAGAAGACAAAGTTAAATGTTTTGTGGGCAAAAAGTCAGAGAGCTGAGGTTCTGGGAAAGTAAATAAGAGGAAGACCTAAGGTTGATGGAGATACAGTAGATTATATACTTGTTTTTATAACAGTTATTTCATATACAGTGTATTAATTCCATTCATATTACTGTGCTTTAACCCCTTGCTTTATTTGTCCTTTTTTTTTAACTTTTATTACCTAAAGGGGGTAAAAATTATATATATATATATATATAAACTTAAAAATGTGTTTATTTGCTTGTATGGATCACCATTAGTTGATACAGAGATAGCAACCAGTCTTTATATGAGATTAAATGATAAAAAGATGAATCAAAAAATAAAAGACAATATTGATCAGCAATAAAGAGACATGCACATATAAATAAAACTCAACAATGTAGATTGCATACATCTCCAAATGCTCATATGTCTGGATATGCTGGCACGGAACATTTTGAGTGGTGAAAGTAAAAGAAATATAACACTTCAAAGGCAGAGTCATTTTTGACGAATCTTGTCAAAAATAAATAAATACCACCCATAGGTTTCACCAGAGAGACTTTGTGACGTCTTTTCATTACTTATTCATTTGCCTAGTTGTCCATGTCAATATTTGTGCATGATCAGGTGTGTGTTGTGTTGTCTGATGCAACTTCAACACTCGATGGGCTCAGATATTCTTGGGGGATTAAGCAGCATGATTTCATCAGACGTGATATCCTGAGAGAGCACCTGCTCTTCCGTAGCACGTCACAAGATTCTCTCTACACACGAAAGCTGCTCTAAATCACCTGTTGTGCACAATATTCATTTTCTAAACCTGTTTATTTGTAACTCCTTAAACGGACAAATGAGATGTATATGTTACATTATGATGAAAATAAAAACTGTCAAAACCATTTTGTGAAATCTTTGTCGTTTAAAAATTTCTCATCATGGGACTATACATTGATTTCCTAGAAGGAAATGCTAATCTGTAGATACGAGTTGAGGTGGTTCAGTACTTTGGATCATCTTCAATGCAAACGAAAATCAAATAATGTCTTCATGCCGTTAATGATTCACCCCCATCGATGGGAAATGAGGGGAATAGTTCAAAGTTTTTCAGGTGCTCCGTCACAGGAGATCTTTGTTCTCCGCTATGAAGCTGCAGGGCTCACATGTTAAACAAATAAATGTGTTGAGAGAAATGTTGCATGTTACTTTCAGCCCCATGACGCCTTGTGTTGCTTGGCCTCGGGCTCTGTTGCCATGGTAACGGGAAGTGCGGCGATGCTCTGGTGGGAAAAGCCATCATCTCCTCCTTGGTCCAAGCCCAGCCCCCTGGACTAGCATCTCCTCCACTGTAAGGCCACAAGGACTTATGGGAGCCAGGGATGAGTCCAGACCCAATTGTAGCAGTCCTTGGGGAGGGGGCATCTACGAAAATCCCTTTCATGTGTGAAGGTGAGCTAGTATGATGCAAATACAGCATTTGTGAACTCATTCTGATGCTAAATCAACTTGGGTGGTAGAATTTGTGATCAGGGAATCTTTTTGAAAAACATTATGGTCTGTCAAAATGCAGAAACTTGGCTTGCAGTTATTTTTTTCTAACGGCTGGCATTGAAAGAGTTACTGTAGCAGGACGAAGAAACAACACGTTGCTGTGCTTGTGTAGATCTTTACTCTTCGCATGCCCTCACAAAACTGATACAACACTGTCCAAAACAGCAAAGACAAAGCCAGCAATCAAAGCGTCATTGCAACATGCCTACTGGGTGAGCGACATGGTCCTAGTGCCCGCCAAATTACGCTTTATATGGATGCGCATTGTCATTATAGCAATATAGCAAATTTACAGCAGACGAACCCAAAACCGATGTTACATGAGCCATCCATTGAAGTTGCCGATTACGATACGCCGAGAGATACCATTACCAATGCAGTTTCAAAGTTTGTAATTAACACATTCGATGCCAGGGACGTATTTTCACATTTCTTAAGAGTCCGGACATTCGATCCCAGACACTTAAGTATCGAGTTAATACTTAAGTATCCGGAAATTAATGTCCTTAATGTACTTAAGTATCAATTCAATACTTAAGTATCGGAAATGTAATGTCCAGACTCTTTAAAAAAAAAAAAAAACGGGAAAATACGTCCCTGGCATTGAATGAGTTAATTACAAAGGTTTAATAACTGTAGTTTGACCTGTTACTATATTTTGTGGAGGGGCGTACACATCATGGCTTATTTAATCAATTCTTTGCTATGAGAATCTTCCGCCTTGAGGCCGTGCGCGTGAAAAATATCAAACAAATGCTTTGAGATGATGCCGTGACATCATTTCCGTGACATTGCTTTGCTTGAGCCCGCCTTTGATCCCGAGTTTCAAAACTAATTGGCGACTGTCCTGAAGAATATTCACGTGTCTCTCAGATATCATCGCAAGCTGTGGATTGATGCCGTTGAAAAATCTTGGAATTTTTCCATGCTAGTCATTAAAATAGCAACAACAACGAGTCCATTTATATAAATCTAAATTCCGAACGACTTTAGAAATGTGTATGACAAATGTGGTAAGCGGATTCTAAGTTTTACGATCCTGCATTAGAGGTGAAGATGTCTGTGACTTTTTGGAAAGTCAGAAACTTTTTCAATCAAGACAATACTATGGTAGTTTTGTTGAAAGAAGATATCTTTATATACATAAAGATTTTGAAATTTCTCATTACAGATGCATATGCAACTTAGCATTCATGGGTAGTATAACTTTTGTCCTTGCTGGTAATTCTCTAATATGGTACAAGTACTAATGGTACAGGGGCACTCTGTATTGGTACACAAAAGAATCGCTAAATTAAATGTTCAGACCGTGCAAAATGTTACAGTGGCTTTTAAATCCAAAGTAGGGAGACTGGTGCAAGTTGTCACATTGCGATTGACTTCTCTATTTTATTTGTTGCAATATTGTGACAGCTTCCCTCATGTTGGGAAAACATGTCACATGTTCACGTTCTCTCATTTGATAGCTTATAACTCAACTGTCACAAAACACGAAAATGATATGAATGCAAAAAAATATATCTAAAAGTAAACACATCCTTTAGAATTGTTTTGATTTCATTACACATTTTATTGCTATATGAAACTATTAAACAGGACACATTAAAATAAAAACAAAAACAGAAAAAAGATTGATACTATTAGTTAAGTAGAATTTGCATGTTAAAAAGAAAGAAATTCCAAAACTCAATAAAAATGACCAAAAAAAGTGATCCATTAAATGTGCAAGTGAATTTATACATAAAGTATTTAGCCCAAATAAGGAAATATCTGCCATTAATGGAACATAAATGAGTTAAAGGTTTTGAGCAATTTATCAGGTTTACAATTATTTGACAGATCTTTGTTACAATATATTTTTAACCTCCTTTTAAACATAGCAAGGGATTAACGTCTTCTCCAGTCCAACTCATAATTACCCCATTAGCACCTTTTAATGAACGTTTGCTTTGTTTGTTGTCTTTGATTTTTTTTTTTAAAGAAACCTTTGCCACTTACACCATAACGACTAATTTCAAAAAGCTTTACTTTGGAATATTTTCATAGAACCGTTATTTAAGCACCATTGAATTGTACTATTTTAGATGGCCACGTTTGAGATCTTGACCTTGGTAAAATGGCATTGCAGATATGTCAGGACACTTGTAAATAGAACGATGTAGTTACAGCTATCTGAATGTTTTCTTGGACGAGGCAAACCTGAATTGCAGCTAAGTGTAAGATATCCAGTCAAGCAATTGTTTAAAAAAATAAACTTTTTTGCAACACATCCACTTCCACCATTATTGACTGTTTTTAACATAGCGGACAAAATGTACCATGACGTTCTCACCGTCTTTGAATAGTAAGAATCAAAAAGGACAAACCAAAAAAAAAGCATAAAAAAGGGCAAGACGAAAGCGTTCAAAATAGCTTAAAATATCATGATCACGTGATGAAAACAAAACTCCGCCTATTGATCACAGACCATCCTTCAAGTTCTCCTTCCTCCTTTTCGTCCTCCTGCCTTTGTCTCCGTCCTCACTCTTCACCCCCCCCCCCCCCCCCCCCCCCTTCTCTAAAAACGCGTGGACCTCCTCAGGGCGCGGGAAAGTCATTTAGGACAGACGCCACCCTAACAACCACGGCCTCCGTTTTTTTCTGTGTTTTAAAAACTATTCCTCCACAGGATATTTCGGAGGGCATTCCTCAGTTCGCGTCGCTGACAACCGATGTTTCCCCCATATTTGGACTGTTCTCACGTGGAGTCTTTTTTTTTTTTGTCGAAAGTGCTCTGTGACATCACATATGGAGGTAAAGAAACTGCGTTGAAATGTCACTTTGTTGCAATTGTGTTTTAGATGACAGTCGGAGAAAGTAAATCAAGGAGTTTTTTATTCATACGTAGTTGCACGTGTGGACACGGTTTGACCATTAAACGCGTGTTCTGAAGAGTGTTTAAAGCGACGTTTTTCATATGGTTAGACACCCTTTTCGCTTTTTACTCCTTTATCCAAACTAATATACGTGTTTTCCAGTAAGCCCGCGTCATAAAATGAGTTAAGTTGTATTTCAAGTTACTTCCCGAAGAAGGAAGTAATATGCCTGCAAAAAAAAAAAAAAAAAGCCACAAGCAAATATCCACCCCGGCTTTTGTGTTTAATTCATCTCCATTTATTTAAGAGGTTTAACTGGTTTCATTTTAACTCATGTGGAAGTAGTGTCACGTGACACGGTGCTACATTTCGTGCCATGACATGCTTTTCAAATATTGGCGCATATGACAAGAGGATAAGGTCGTGGGACCGTTTTCTTTTGTTTTTTTGTTTTTTTTGGTTTTATCACCGGAAACACGCACACCAGTCTCGATAAGACTATTCTACTTGTTTTCCAACCGTGTGGCTAGAAAATGCTTAATGACTTGCACCTGTAACGTTGCACTTGCAATGTACGTTAGTTGTAAATGTGTGGATGACTTTTGCATTTTGCACCTGAATACCGAAAGTGCTTAAATAGTTTTGACACAGAACAACGCCATGCCCCCCCCCCCCCCCCCCCCCAAAAAAAAAAAAAAGTAAAAAAAATACATGGCATTTTTAGTCAATAAATTTATATTAGGGAGTCGGTAATAAAAATGGCACCAAAGCAACTTTTTAGGAACCAGCAAAGCCAAGAAAGTGAAACTTTTAGAGCTAAAGTGAAAAAGGTCAGCGACGTCACTGGTATGTGGTGACTAATTATTTTTTAGGCTTTGTTATGTCTACTCAGACTGCTGTTAGGTGGAGATGCGGTTGTGTGCTGAGAAATGGAAAATGTTTAATACTGCATCTAACAAATATTGCAATAACCTGTTGATCATTTTGCCATTTAATAAATCTGAGTAAAACTGTTTACATTTCCACCCCTTTATTCAAAGAGGACGTAAATCCAAAATAGTGCAGAAAATGCACATCTTTAATGCTGTTACTTGTAACATAACAGTATTTGCAAAGATCAAAGTAGAAATTTGAGAAGCTGAAGTTCTAATCACAAAGTTCTAACCACAAAGAGTTTCAAGAATATTTGTTGTTTATCAGAAATATTTACCGATTGATTTGATAATCGATTATACTTCTACAGTATTATGGAATAGTATGATCAGCAAGTGATTATTGAAACAATCACTTGCAGCCCATACCCTGCAGCCCTCGGCCACCTGGGGACCGGCCTGTGTGCAGTTTCGGGTTCCCTCCCCCTTTAAGACTGCACGTTTTAGACTAAACCACTAACTGCATCATAATATGCATTTTCTGCGCTGTCAATTTGAAATCGTGTCCTGTTTTTGCACAGCAAAGGGACATAAACTTGGATAATGTTTTTTTCTAATCTGAAAACTAAATTAAGCAATTAAAAGCCCAATAATCAATTATTAAAATAGTGAAAAATGCATTTGTCAGAATAAACTGCAATCAAGGCTGTGTACAAACCTTTGCCTCTGTTACCCCATGTGGCAAAGCCATCTTGTAGCCTAATGATATTTAGAGCCCCTAAATGGTCGTCAATCTCAATGCCCCATATAATTTACTCTGAAATATTCCAGAGTATGCCTGCAAGTTAGCCATACTTGGGATTTATGGTCAATTTGTCTGGAGCACTCAGACCATTTTTTTTAACTAATGCAACCGGAGTGGCTTAATACCGAATCCACAGAAATACAGACACCACACTGGCTGTATTGTTCGGCAGTATTGTATTGTAAATGATTAACAATGTGCTCAACCTAAAGTTCTTTCAAGCCAGTCTAAAATTTTCTGTGTACCCCCACAAGTGTAACTAAACCTGGTATTCTGATTAATTTTGGCATGGAGAAATGACAATCCTATGGCTCCACCAAATTTTAGCTATTTATTGAGGCGAACTGCTGAAACGAGTCCTTGAGTAATTCAAGTACATCCGTTCAAAAAAATGCTTGAGGCATATTTTCTTTCCACGGGTAACAGCTATTCGAAAAAATCTCAAGCCAATCGGAGCAACAGTTGTTAATGGGTGGTATGAAAATAAAACAGCCACAAAACGTGGTGAAAAAGCCATCTTCAAAATGTCGCGAGCGCCACTAACACTCCTCGCAGTTGCGAGGACCCCCCTACTCATTCTGTAGGATATCCGAATCCCAAAAATACTTGATAGCTGCTGCCGAACTGACATTTTGCGCTGTCAGTGGCAAATTCAAGGCTCACCAGTTTCTGGGTTTGGTCACGTGACATATGCGTATGACCGTGATTGGTCATTACCTTAACCCTGAGTAACTGTGGTGTCATTTTCAGTCAGCTGTGAGTGGCAAAGTGATGAGATGATGAGATCGATAAAAACCTGATTTTTGTTGCTGTTTAAATTCTGCAAGAGCAATATTAAACAATGCTGTGTTTAGAATAGTGTGGGTGTATAGAACATGTAATCCATCCATCCATTTTCTAAGTTGTTTATTCTCACTAGGGTCGCTAGCATGCTGGTGCTTATCCCATCTGTCTTCAGATGCTGAATGTGAATAGTTTTGCCTTAGTAAGATAAGTGCAATATTGCAGTGATAATAAATGCTTGCAATTGTTTTTATTTTCTTAGGTTTGGAGCCACATCGAAGCTTGACATCAAGCTGTTGCAACCAATTGGAAGTAGATACTGATTGAGACGTTATGAGCCAAGATGCCTTTATTGGACGAAACGGTAGCATTTGCTGGACTGTCAAAGTCATAAGATATGTCTAGGTTTGTTCTAAAGCCGGTCCTCCAGTACGGCGGGGCCCGTTTTCACTTCAACCCCCAAGGAAATGACGCAGCAGAGATTACAACACCGTGGGCTAATTCAAGTCCGCTATGTCAAGCATCTGCTGCGAAACCTGGCGCAGACAGTTCACCTTCATCTGATGGGCCCGTTTATTTAGCCATTCCAAAAGCCGTGTATGGACATAACCCCTGCTGCCATGACCCGAGTTGCGTGATGGGACATCGCTACAGCGTGGAGCACGGGCAGACGGCGGCCGAAGCTGAATTTGAGCAGCACTGGACCCAAGGGGAAGCTTTCCGCAACCGAAGATCCCCCATCAAACGAGAGGTGCAAGACAAGCTGCGAGGTTTATTGTTGGACCGCAATGAAGAACAAGTCAAGAGGATGAAAGCCGAAGTTTTGAGCGGGGGAAGGCCGACCCGAACGGAGCCGAACTACAGCGGCTACCCCTGCGTGCCTCTGTCCATGCTAACGTCTTTAAGTGAGCAAAGTCGACATTTACAGGCTTCCCCCAGAGGCTACGCAGGCCTTCCCCCCTCCCATACGACATACGAGCATATGACCTCAGAGCTTTATCAAGAATGTTCTCCCATGTGCAAATATGGTCATCCAACAAAGCACCCAATGTTTTACTACCCGCAGGCTAATGTGGAGGTAGAAAACAGAGCGCGTTGTCGGGATGTTGGCGGCGAGCAAAGAGAGGACATTCCCGTTCTTCGAAATAGCCCTCGGGAGCATTATACCTTCCCTCGGACCTTTCATGGCGAAATTCCTTTGTTTTTATGCAGCACGGAAACGCAACCGAATCACTCCTTTGTGCAGGGATTCAGCTATCCATGTTATGCGCATCCCGGTTTTCATTTATGTCCCGTCGGAAACCGAGAGGGGCAGCATGTTCCACATGGACCGCCGTTGCACAGAATCAGTGTTTCGCCATCGGACCAAACCGGCCTTCAGAAGAGCAAACAGCACTTCGGCCCCTTGGACTCTTCCCATTCTTTGCTTCGGACGGACCCTATCGGCCCGACACAACCTGTAGGCCGAAGCGTGTTGTCGCCCCACGTTCTAATGAACAGGATGTATCCTCCCCATGCCGGTCGACTTGATCATCAGATGGACCGAGCGGTCTTTTCACCTTCTGTCTTGACCAAAGACACACTTTTGGATTATTCTTCTTTTGGAGATCCAGGTACTTCAACCACACATCCCAAAATCCACTCCCCTTCCCCTAGGTCACAGCTTCTCCAAAGCTCCAAACAAACATTGGATTGCCAGTGTGTGCATTTAATTAACGGGCCAAAGTGTGAAACCGTCATTGCAACAAGCACTAAGGGCAAACGACCCTTATGTAGCTGTGCCACCTCTGCTGGTGAACAGATCGCCGAGAATCGCTTCCCTTCACTAATAAAAATTAAAGAGGAGCCACCCGACTTATGCGAAACTGATTTGATTAGAAAGCGACCAAAGCTGGAAAATGAAGAGGCCCTCAGACACAACCAAGAGAAGTCTTCTCAAATGCCGGTTATTGATAATGTGTTTAGCCTGGCACCAGGCCATGAATCCCTAAAGCTTTCTGGAGCGTTACCTCCAGACATCGAAGACTATAAAGTCAAACCCACAACACTCCTTAAAGAAATAAAACCCGATCCAGGTGGACCATCCCCTTACATCAGTCCAGAGAGGCCCGAAGTCCAAATGTTTGAAGCCACAACGATCAAAGTCGAGAAGAGAAATCAATCGGAAACATGTGACGCTACGTTCGAAGCCACGACGATCAAAGTCGAGAAGAGAAATCAATCGGAAACGTGTGAGGCTCGTGAAAACTCTCCTAGTCCGGCTTCGTGCAGCACAATAGAGGATCAAATGAACCCCCAAGCTGAAGATGCAACTTCGTCGGACACCAAGTCCTTGCTGCTCCCTCAGATATGCAGACCTGAGAAACTTGAATGTAAAGCTTCCTCGCTGGACCTCAGCGATCCTTCACAAAGCCCCAAACGGCCAAGGTCCTCCTCACTGGATACCGTCACGACACCACAGAAGCTGGTATCCAAAACTGAGCCCAGACCCCTCAGTCCTTTAAAATCCAACTCCGACGTAAAAATCAATTTACTTGAGTGGCTAAAGCTAAAACCCACCAACAATATCCATGTCCCTGATAAAAACCTCCGCCATCTTGCTGCAAAACAAACCCCTGCGCAAAGTCAGGATGAAATACCGGCAGTGACGCCAAAACCTAAGGCATCCGTCCGTAAGCACTTCTTGGAGCTGCATCGTGCCCTCTGTAAGCAGGTGTCCAAATGTGTGTGCGCCACCTCAGAGGTCAAACTCAAAGGCTGGCGGTCTCAGCTGGAACTGGTGGAAGCGTCCCCCACCAAAGTCCTAAACGTCTCCTGCTTAATGGGGAGTAAAGCCCGACACAAGTGGCTCAATCAGGAGATCGGCCGCGCTCTTCAGGAGGTGCTGGATAGATTCCAGGAGTACATCGTACACGAACGCTGCCCCTTTCCGCACGTCATGAGAACGGGAGCCGTGTTCCTCCCCATGCTAGTGGTGAAGGAAATCCTTTTCCCCTTGGTCCCCGGCACCTTCATCGACCAGGTTCTGCAAGAGCACAAAGTGGAGCTGCGACCCACCACGCTCACCGAGGAGAAGGTCCTCACACAGCTCCACAAACCCTGCTCGGCGCGCCTCAGGAGGTTGATGTCGCTCAAACATCTGCCCGACGTTTACGCCGATGCGCTCAACCTCTTTTATTACTCCAGTGTCTGCAAGAAACTCGGTGAGTGCACTTAATGTGACAACAAACCCGCCTGTTAATTTGTGTCCGCTGTGGAGGACATTGTTTTCTGGTCTACATCTTTTTCACTCATTTGAACTACAAGTCATTCAAGCTCTACACTAAGTTCTTGTGTGCTCAGCGGAAGACATCCTGGACTTTGCAATGATATTTCATGTCTGTGGGTGGGATGCATTCGCGGAGACGAAATGGACACAACCGTGGACATAAATGAGTAGGTGGAGTCTCAGGAGGATATTTGGGAAATTCTAGGTCCTAGGTGTCAAACCCCATGTCTTAGGCTGGATATACAACATGGTTCAAGTGATGTGACACATATCTGAGTGGATTAATCGTCCATCCTTTTAGCAAGTCAGAAACAGACCAAAATGTTGATGGTTGTTTCCCGTAGTAATAAGCAAATGTTCGGATTCAACACGACGATGCCGGTAATCAATCCACTTCCATGGAAGATGAAATGAATCGGATAATTACCAGTCAGAAGCCAACGATCGAATATCAAGAAAAATTCTGATTTGATAATCGATTAGTTGCCGATTAATCATTGCGCCACCATAATAAGCGCCGATTGTTCAGGAGTATGCTGCCTTTGTGTGTATTGTGCGATCACACTGAAGGCAAATTTTGGAATCTAATCAATTTTACAGTCCTTAAACAGAAGAAGGCTTTCTTTGTTGGTCACGCTAGCGAGCTTCAGTTAGTTACACTTACTTGAACAGCCGCTTGCTACCTAAAAAACTTAACCATATTCCAAATGAATGCATTTATTTTTTACAGACTCAACATCACCTGATGTCCAAAAGACGACCCAGGTATATGTACCTAATTTTTACGATGATAGGTAATCAATCCCACCGCTCTTTTCTTTCTTTGGGGCAATGAGGGCTTGGGGTAACAGGTGTGCAGTTAACACAACGTTTTGGTGCTGAATGTGAATAGTGGCTCTCAACTAAAAAAACTAACTGCCTTTCAAAGATGATTCATCTAACAAGCCTAATCGATGTCATAACTGCTCGCATGGGTTGGCTTCACTGCACCGAATCTCGCTTTGGAATTTGCTCTTCTGCTGCTGTTCTACGTGCGTTTTGTTGCATTTGATAAGCATTTTACTCCTTGTGCTTGGTTTTTCAAGTGGGAAGATTGTGATGTCCGATCGTGTTGATTGATAGGAACCGACCGATTCATCTGCTACTGCTGTTAGCTCCAGTCCTCGTGATTCGCATTTATTGTTTATCGTCTTCGTCACGTCTCGGCCAACGTCAACACAATCCCAAGAATAAAAAATCCTATTCAATCGCTGAGGCCTTAAAGACACAAGGAAACCTCTAGTCAATTAAACTACTTCATTAGCCGCTTACGTGGTGCATTGGAGTGCAGTCGGACATTGCAAACTCAGAAAAAACATTGCATGAAAGCATGAAATGTTTATAACTGCAACTATCTACACACTGGGCTTACTCTCAAGGCATAAAAGCACATATCAAGAATCACGGGGGTGAAATTATGATATCTTACATAATTACAGTCAACCGCAATGTCTGTTGACCCATTTTTACAAAATGTAACCCTTGTGCAGTAATTTAATCATTTTTCATCACTCAAGCAGGATTTTAGCCCAGAGACGGCACACTCCTGGTAGCGGGAAAACCATGCGGTCATGCCCTTTTCAACTTTGACATATTGTCACCACCGTCTGGGAGAAATTTCAGCTCCCTAGTACTTTCTTTCAATGCTTTCCTCGTAAGTGACATGCGTTTGACGTAAAGATCAAAGTATTGCACAAAATGCTGCACGATTGTTAAACTGGGGGTTCCTGGAGCAATGCGGTTCAAAAGTCGGACACGCTTTTCTGTGTGTGACGAATAACAAAAATCCCTCTTGTGGAAGAATGTTTAGCTCTGACTAACACGCTAATTTTCCTCCCGATGACAAGTCTATCGAGATTTTTTGTTTGTTTTTGGAAGGATTTCCTACTTGCGCTCAGCTCTTGCATGTGCTGTGTTTCAGGAGTAAACACAGAGACTTGGGAAAAATCGATTCTTCCCATCGGCGGCAGCTCGTCACCCGTAGTGGACGCCAAATCCCTCAAGAGGACAAAAAGCAGGGTGAAGAGCAGCTCCAGGCGCCAGTTTCTGGACGACTCTTGGTCCGATGATGACTCGCAGCAAAAGCACACCGAGAAAGAACCGGGCACGAAAACCAGGAGTGAAGACGCTCCACCCTCAGACAATTCCTGGACTCAACCTTTAACTTTCGAGGACTTTTCCGCCAGCGACGTCGAACGAGAGGAGTCCTTGAGTTTTCCCGCAGAACCGTCCGCATTCCGACTGGCGTCCCGGAACTGTTCGGGAATGATAATCAAGCTGAAAAGGAAGGAGGCGGCGCCCGCTTGCGTGGCGCTCAAGCCGCGGCGGACGGGGAGCTCCGGCCGAACCCCGCATCCTCTCGGCGTCCCCCGAAAGCAAAAAAAGAAATCCCTTTTGAAAATCAAGTACTGTCCCTATCTGTCGGCCTGCCACAGCGCCGAGCGCAGGCGGCGCTGGGTACTGCGCTCGGCCGTGCGTCGCGCCAGCGGAGTCTTTGGCCTCGCCTACCCGAAACTGGTGGGCAAGAGGATCCGACACCTGTACGAGGAGGACGACAAGTCCGAGGTGTGGTATGGAGGGGAGGTGCTGCGGGTCCACGAGGCTCACAGCGACCCCCTGAAGACCATCTTTGAGGTGCGCTACGATAGCGAGCCCGAATGGAAGTACTACCTGGAGCTGCTCATTGACTACAAGAAAGGCTGGCTCATCATCGAAGAGGACACAAAAGGGACAACAGAAATAAAGACGCTCGCACTTTGACAATCACATACACCGCCCCGCCATACTTAAGGTTTTTGGCGCGTAAAAAAATGGGTGCAAACGGATGTGGAAGCGTAACTCATTCACTGCCAATGACGGCTATAGACGTCTAAGATCCATTTTCGCTGGGCTGGCAGTGAATTAGTCAATTTGTGCTTTACATATATCAAAGGATAATAATGAGTTACTTGAAACAAACTAACAAGTCATTTCACAGATGAACATTTAGCTCATTCACTGCCAATGACGGCTATAGACGTCTCAGATTGATTTTTACTGGCCTGGCAGTGAATGAGTTAAGTCCCTTTATTTTATTTTTATTTTTTTATTCCAATGTCCCATGAACCTTTGTCTGTTTTCAGATTTGCCAAACTCATGTCTTCCGCGCGCACACACACCAACACAACTTTAGCACAGGTGTGGTCATGCTGTTCTTCGTCCACAAAATGAAAAGGAGCACAAGTTACTTTTTTGAGGTGTCTGTTGGGTTTTACCACTATTGTCAATCGTGCTAGCTGCGTTTCCATTTTGGGCCAAAGCAAAATGAAAAGGAGCACAAGTTATTTAGCGAATATTCCTCTGAATTCTTGGTGACTGCACTCCTATTTTGTTTAGAGGTGGACCCGCTTGTGTGGACTGAATTTTGCGCTGGCACCTCAGAAGCGAACGACACTTTGATGACAACACCTACAATTTGAAATTATACTTGAACTACCACTTTTATTCTGCCAAAACCCAAAAGAAACGCAGCTACTGTCTCCCCTTGGCACAGGGTGCACGTTCAAAATACCGCTCATTAAAAATTCTTCCATGAGAGTCTTTCAGGTGGATGTGATTTTTACTCTAGATCATAGCAAAATGGCAAATAAAAAGCTCAAAACATGCAATAAGCAAAGCAAATGGTAAATAAAAAGCTCAAAACATGCAATAAACAAAAGCAAATGGCGAATTAAAAGTTTAAAACATGCAATAAGTTAATGTCCTCATGGAAGTTTTATTTTTTGACAAGCCTTAAAATAAGTTTGCATCTGCCTTTTCTGTGTAAATTTTGGACTTTTCACCTCATGTAAACACATCGATCTGCTAGCCGATGATCCAAAATAATTTTGCAACCAGTTTATTTCCGAACTGACCAATCTTCCATATGTCAGGCCGCACATAGTTCGTGGATTGCTCGGCGGAAATATAAAAAATCTTGCGCCGCAACAAACAAACGTCAGCACGCCAACTTTAAAATAAACTCACCAAATATGACATCGACATCAATGCAATAGCAAACTTTTATTTTGAAGTTTTCCCTCGAAGCGCCGGTTGCATTCAGATTAACTTGACGCGGTCGAGTCTGAAGAAGCAGCTGACGTTGGGGACGACGTAAGCGCGTTCAGTTGCTGTCGGATAATTCATACACAGAATAAAATGTCATCGATTAAACACGTACTAATAATGATCGTTAATGCCATTGATAAAACTGGTCAGCTTAATATAATTGTTCTACAATCATACGTATATGTACAGTATGTATGGTACATATACGCATTTACACATTACACAAAAAACACAAATGGCTAAAAAAGTACGGGTATATTACGGCGTTAGGCCGAAACCTGTCTTAATTATCGATGCAGGATTTCTGCATCTTTTTGGCCTATACGGTTTTAGCGGTCACAAGCAACAGTTTATTGGCCGTTTTTTGAAAATTCTGATTCACGTTCTTGTCACTTAGATGAAAAAAGTTTTTGGTCTGAGTAAAGCGTGTTCAGTCACCTCACACATTGCATGACTGCAACACAAGATTTTCATAGTGGTAGCTCATTTGCAGAGAACGATTTAAGCGTGTTGTGTGTTCATTTTAGGATTTTATTTTGCAGTGCCTTAACTACCCGACTCAGCAAATGTTTCTCAGAACTGAATGAACTTGAATGTCCCTGTGTAAACTCTTCACCGTAATAGCATTGTGTGTACTTCTAGATGGTGTGTTTGAACCATTTTTCATGTCGGAAATACAAAGCCAACTGTTCCAAATGACCCATAACACCCTGTGCAGAATTACTGACCATTTTTGAAAGTGCTTCCTGACCAGCTTTAAAAGTAATTTATATATATATATATATATATATATATATATATATATATATATATATATATATAGCAGGTTTGATCCCTGGTATCCTTGAGCAAGATACTGAACCCCCAGTTGCTCCTGATGCTGCGTCATCAGCAGGCGAATGAGTCGAATGTAAAGCGCTTTGAGAGTGGAATAGCGTTGTGCACGCAAAGTTCATTAATTTGTACTGCAAGTCGTGATATTTGTTGTTACTGAAGCGGGTCAAGTGACCTGTGGCGTGACGTGTAAGTGACAAGGCTCAGGTCCGTAGCCTATTGTTTTTACAAGTGTATTTCTATCTTTTATACTGTTTGATGATTAGTAAAGGTTTTTTTAAAGTTTGCTTTGACTTTTGAGGATTTTATTCATCAAGTTTGCAGAAAAAAATGTTATTTAGGAATAACGTAAATAAAACTTTCAAGTTATGGTTAAGCGCTCTTAATGACGGGTTCCATCTTGCGGCCGGTCGTTGTATTACACAGGAGTTGCACAGAACTGACCGTTTCGTGACGTTCTTAGCTACACTTGCAAATTGAGGGATGGGAATTTCTAACTTTTAATTGGTCAAATGGACCCATTTGAATGCTAGAATGCATAATCAACATATCCGTTAAAAATGCATGTTTGCGTTTTTGTTGCAAAATAAAATAATTTAGACCTTTTTTTTAAAATAACAGAATTACAGTATAATCAAGATCACAATATATTTTTCTGAAGCTTTTGAATAACTACCCTGGGTCAAATTCAGCCTGGCTGTGATTTCTATTAATAACAGATGTAAATAAGTATTTGCTTGATTACTTTTGTGAGCGGATTTCCAAACATTTGCTTTCCAACAAGGGTTAAAATGACCTCCCTCTTGTGGCCGGTCTTCATATTACAAAATTTGAAACCATTTCGTGAAGCCAACTTTGTCATACGAATGCACGGGAAAAATAAGGGATGGCAATTTTAACTACACCAAAACCAACCACACAAACTTCTGAAAATGAGATTTTCTCATGACATTTATTCAAATAAACAATACAGTTTATAATTTGCTAGGATAAAATAATAAGTCGAAACACAATAAGCATTTTTGGACATCAGTCCCCCCCATAGTAATAGAACTGGGGATGCGTTTTTTTTTCTTTTTCTTTTTTGATGGTTGTTGACACTTTTGTCCTGTCAATGCCATAAGTTTGATCAGTGCCTGAACATGCAAGTCCTCTCTGCTGAGGCCGCTGTGTTCCACACAAACACCAAGGGGAGCATTTACAAGCGGAGCCGCCCACAACCTGCAGCACCGGGGCACCGACATTTCAACGTTAAAATTGTCAAACAAACAGAAGCGTGACAAAGATCGACCTCGTCCTACCAATCGTGACACCTATGCATCGAAAACCATGTTCACCCCCCCTCCCCCTCCCCCTCCGCCGGGCCCATTTAGCAGCACTGCCACAACATTCCGTACCCAAGGTGCGAGTGGGACTCCCAAAATGGGCCATCTCAAGCTGTGTAAGGGGGACAGCAACAAAACAAAAGAGTGAATGTCACTCAGTCTTGCAAACAATTCTCTCGAAAAAATGAACCAAAGAAAAAAACTGAAGTGTGTGGGGCAGCAGGGGCATTGAAGCTGACCTTTTCCAATCTTGTCCTGCTTGTAGTGTCCATTCAGAGCTCCTTGGTGACGCCACCTGTGCGCTGCTCCTTATTGCCAAACACCTTTTAGGATGTTTGTAAAAAATAAATAGGTCAAAACGATGCCAACGCGTGCCACACTTGCTCCTTAACTTCCATGCATTTGGACTATTTACAAACTGAAGAAAAAAAATAAAACACAGCCTTGCTAGTTTGCTCTTTTTCCCCCCCCCTTATTTTTCTTTTTTTCATGAAATGTCTTTGCCCCTTTACAATCAATCCAGCACACAAAAGGACCTCGCCACATACCGCAGACATGGCCAGGACAATTAAAGCTGTGTTTAAAACATGTTCACACTAATGGGAAAACAAAACAAGAAAAAAATAAAATTCACAAGCCAAAAAAAAAAAAAAAAAAAAGTAAGCCGAGGGGAGGTGTTACAATACAAACCAAAAGCGGATGTACGTTTTTAAGATGGGACTTTCTGCTGCTAACAATACTGTAGTACACTCTTTTTTTAATTACTCTACCTTTTTATTTAAATATAATTTACTTAGATATTGTTAAAGAAAAGGATGCAAAAGTGGTAGGTTTGCCAAAAGAGAGGCAGCAGAAGGCCCGTACTGCCCTGATCAATTGCATCAGCGCTCTTATTTTGTCAAGATACTCCAGAGTCCAAAGCGTTAGGACGTGTCCTCAATCCTCAATATACTCCCACAAGTCCTTCTCGTAGCCTTCGTGCACGTGCTGCAGCAGAACCCGTCGCCGGCTCTCGCAGTATCTGCACGCACAGCGCCACGTATACCGTCACAGGCCCGTCCCAAAACCGCGCCCTTTCCTCACGCCCGCCCCCCCCGCTCACCTGTACTTGTCTTGTACTTTCTGCTTGATGTCCTGCAAGGAATCCTGGGAGATGTCTCGTTCTAGGTAGCCAGACAGAACTTCCGTGGCGTTTTCCAAGTCTGCTTGGTTGTTCTGGAAAGGCGGCCAAACGTGTCATTTCTTTTGTCGCGGGGGTTATGTAGCAGAATTCCGCGACAAACACCTACGAGCAATCATTTCTATCTAGAAATTTGAGGTGCAATTATTACGTCACCAACTAATCGATTACCACTAGGGGCATCCCGATACCACTTCTTTATTTCTTATACAATATTGATATTGAAGCGTACTGTCCTGATATATCTAATATCAGCAGCAGGAATGATACATGCCATTAAAAATATATAAAACATTCTTTGAAAAAAAAATGTAGTCTACAGATTAATCGATTATCAAAAGGATCCTTAGTATATATTTTAGAGCTTTATACATGATGCTAGAGGTAAACAGATACTGTTAAAACTTATTAGGTGAAATATGTGACTGACTCCCACAGTCACATAGTTCATTCCTAAAATATGAGTTCAAATAAGGGCCTTCACCCAATTATAATTTCGTCAAGAGCACTTTACAGAAGTTCTTTTACCCTTGTCTCAAGCCTGCAATTTAACTGCATGCACTTTCCGCTAAGCTTGGATGGAATGATTCATCTCGTGGGACAACCCCTGACTGCAAAGACAAAAAAGGCGAGCCAGTGGAAGTGAGCCAGAGCGCGAATCGCTGAAAACGGGACCGACCGTGTGCGAAAATGAGATCAAACCCGACTCGGCCAAGGGAGACAAAACACTAGGCACGGTATTAAAATTACAATTTTTTTTTCCACTGAACAATCTTTCATTTTAAACAAAATATTGACTATTCAGTACATTAAGAAATGTTTACCATGTTTAATACAAATGAATAAATACGTCGATATTCTTGTTCACAGTAGGGCTGCCACAAATAGTCGACGCTGTCAAGGTTGATTATGTAAAATAGTTGAGGTGTTTTCCCATCATCGACTAGCTGCTTTAAATTTTTTTTATTTTTTTTTAAATTTATTTTATTCATCATTTGGTCATTAGTCGCAATGTGCGTTTACTTACACAGGAAGGGTTTTGGGGGGAGTGTTTTCCCTCGCATTCTTATTCCGTCACTCCCTTAACCCCTCCCCGAAGGAGAAAAAAAAAAAAAAAAATCAGCGCTTGGAGGAGGTTATGCAAACATTGATATGAAAACATGTCGGAGCAGCCAAAGCAGCAAAGTATTGCCCGACAACAACACTCTAAAGCATGGGAGCATTTCACCAAAAATAACCTGCAAAGTCAGTGACATGAAGGCTGTATAAAACTGACCTGAATCACAACAACGCATGAGCATTTAAAAGGAAAGCAGTCCGCATCCACTGCTACCGTATTCACCCGGAAAAATACAAAGTAAGCCCTACTGTCTTTTTGATGCTATAATCAATATACTTGCCTTCGTTTCATTGGCAACTCACAATCAAGGAATAAAATGGAGAGAATCCGAAAACGGTTATGTCTCCAGCTGAGTGTATTTAGAGCGTTAAGGTATGAAATGGATGTTCTCCGATTAAAGAACATGGAAGGTTATTCAATTTGTCTGGTTTAACAATTGTTCCATTCCCAAAGAGGAAAAAATAACAACTCCACTACTTGCTTTCAGCCAGTCACTTAAGGGTGCATTCAAAGACCGGCCAAAGTGTGGGAACTCTGAAAGAGGCTAAACTTTACTGCATTAAAACGGCAAAAACTACAATAAATAAACTAAACAATGTTAACTTTCGTTTCATTGGCGGCTAAACAATTACGTTGAGTTAATTAAGGATTGCCATATGCATTGCGCTACGTCCCCTCCCCTCCCAAAAAAGGCTCGCTAAGTGTCATGACGATTTCTATTGGTGAAGTTTCACCCGATCATCTCCCAAAAGTGGCAAAATTGTCAAAACTTAGCATATTTATTGGTGTAGACATGCAAATGTGTCATATTTTCCAACGTGATGCGTAGGTCCAAGAAGGGTTTAAGACAAAGACCTCCTCCGTATCCACCAAGCATGCCAAAAAGTTTATATTTAAAAAAAAAAAGTCATTTTCAAAGGCAGCCAATCACACTCTGTCCCATTAAAACGCCCTTTTTGTTAGATTTATCACACTCCGTCCCATTAAAACGCCCTTTTTGTTAGATTTAAAGAGGAAAAAAGAAGGAAAAAACAACAACATTCATTTCCGGTGATAAGATAGTACTAGTGGTTATTGAAACTTTTTACCAGCGCAGTAAACCATCAAGAGGGTTATTGGCCCATGGATAACAGAGACCAAGAGGATATCGTGATATCCCGTTGCATTTGCGCCTTACCTCAAAAATAATTGACTGGTTGTTCTTCTTGAGGTAGAAGGCAAAGACGTAAGTGAACATGAGCGTGGAGCGGCACTGGCACAGCACGTCCACGGCCTTCTTCAGGAATTGAACCTCGATCCAGGACATGTTGTGTTGCTGCATCTCCTCCATCTTCTGCTTGACCTGAGCGTACAGCTTGTGCTCGAAGCGCAGGCTCTGCATGTGGTTCATGTAGCGGTTGCAGTAGAACAGGTACCTCTGCAAGGCCGCCCTCGAGCGCTGCGCAAACGGGATGACAAGGCATTAACGCGGATTCAAACGGGAGAAGCGCTTCATCCTTTCCATACAACGTACCTCTTGAGCGTCTCTGGCAGCCTTGGCATCGTCTTCATTGTAGCGATTGCAATTGTACCTACAACACATAATATGCCAAGCTTTGTGAAATGATTCGGCATTTTATGGATACGGCTTTCAACGACTCATCACCAAATCAAAACGGATCCATTTCCTTTTCCATTAAAACCAGTTTCTTAACCAGCCTAATGCAGACCATAATTGAAATGAACACATTTAAATACAAACCTCATTTGATTGGTCAGGTATACCTAATAATACGTCCATTGAGTGTGGCGAAACACTGTATGTCTACAAGAGTTTATGAGCAGTTATTTTCTTTTTTTTTTTACCATGCAGATCCATGAGGCTCCCATGGGCCTAAACAGACCCAGCAGAACTCCGCTTTGCAGTTTTGGTTTCGACAAACCATGTGATTGCAGCCTCCGTCTTTCTCGATGGTCACGTGGCACTTTGGACACTCCTACAAGAGACGGGAGGGTTACGTCGGCTCCAGTTAGACATACGATGTCTAATAGATTGATTCCTAAACAAGGTATAATGTTTTACAATATTACATTGTGTAATGAGCAAGAAAATGGACTTTTGTACAGCTCAATGTCATTAAATTGGGCACAAGTTCTTTGCTGATTATGAAGACACAAATAGGAATACAACCACCTTATCTCCAAGCTGACCCATTTTACTGACAGCCCTCTTGGTTGATCTGTACTTAGCCTATGAGATTCATCAGCATTTCCAACCTCACTCGCAGTCCAAAACAAGGCAGGGAACAAATGATTTGCTAAAACTTTTTTTTTTTTTATTTCTGAATACAACGGTAACAATAATAATCAATCCTGCCCATAGTAAAGCACTAGCATAGCAGGAATGCAAACTTACAGAAGAATATTTGACTTTTTTTCCCTCACCTTCGTATTTGCGGCAATCCAGTTTGAAGTTTCACTGTCATCGTCACATTTCTTAATCCATTTTCGCAGCCACTGCAAAAGTAAACATCAGAATTTGCAATATCCCTTGACTTGAAAAAAAAACCAAACACATTTGCTCATACCTTGCACTTGACAGGATCGTGCCAGTTCTCCCCACAGTTGAAGCTGTATTAAGATTAGAAAAACAAACAAACCTGCCTTTATTTTACACATCAGACATTCAAAGCTCCTTTAATTTATTGTTCTTCTCTTACCAGAATTGACGGCCACATTTGCACCTCACTGGTTTGGCATCTGGGTACTGGACTTTAACGACATGATGGCAGTCTGGAGCTGGGCACCACTTTAACAGTCGATTGCACTAAAAACGACACAGTGACACAAAATGCTCATGCCGTCTTGCTCACAACAGTACCAGTAGCTAAATCTAATTCATGTGATTATTAATGTGGACCCCAAACTAAAAATGGACAGATATGTAAAACTAGTTGACAGTCACCATCGAAACCAGAGGTTATGGCACTGTTGCTCTTTGACATCATGGTAACTTCAATTAACAAGACAAAAGTCATTATTTTAAATGCTCACTTCTACAGTCTTGTGATATGGTATCATACATGACAGTTTATCGACTTTCAGGGCATATTTTTCCATAAAATTTGGGACATTTGTTCCACAGGGTCAAAAGAGAGGAGCCCAAAAAATCCTACTTACCTCAACAAAACTATTTGTAATTAAATGCTGGTACTTCAACTTGACTTTTGAATCTGTTATGAGCCGCCTGTAGAAGAAGTTATATGATTTGTTAGCGTTTCACAAAATTGCAATGTTTGGTTAAAGCTTCAAATAATCAGCGGTCAAAATAAAATTTGGGGAATTTGCTTGAAAAGCAAAAGCCAGGAAATATTCACGACACTAAAGAGACAATTTTTAATATTTTGCTCTTCAAGTGGATCAATGAGAAGACCATTGGGTATTTTGTTAGTGGGCGCCATCTCTATGTAGGTTAAGACAATTAGTGTCAGCTTAGGCGCCATCATGTGGGCTAAGTCGGGGGACAGATACAAGCGTTTCAATTCAAAAGAACGCAATGGTTTCAACGTGTTATGAAATATGTCCAAAAGGACAGTCTTTTCACTTTGAAATCATTTCTTTTCTTGATATCAAAATCATACTTACATGACTGTGTTGTCATCAACCAAGATGTCACAACTATGAGCAGGACAAGAAATGGTCTGAGAGGGAAAATAAAGGTGCATCATTATCATCTGAAAACCCATGCCAACACTTTAAGAGGAAAATATAGTATGAGTACCTGCCCCATCCCTTCTTCTATGATCTTAGTAGTCAGGTAATCACCCCAACATTGCATGCAGAACTTGTGTCCACATTCCAAACCGGTAAAGTACTGTAAAACACACGTTAAACCTTTTTGTTTTGAAAAGAGGACAGTGCAACACTTAAAAACGCAGCATTTCATTTGGTCGGATAATAATCTATTACTAAAGTTGAAAGTGAAAATAAGAATTTGACACCCACCAAAGATATACTGTGAAAACCTCTGCCAAATTGGAATGACGTTAGTTATTTAATTGGGGATGCATGATGATATTGTGCCAGGCTCATCTTTACGATTGCTCAATTAATGTCACAACTTCCACATCAACGCACATTGCCACACAAAGTATGAAGACAACTCACAGAGTTCGGGAAAATCAGATAGCAGATCTGACACGGCATGTCCTGTGCGGATGATCGGGTGTTGATCGGAGGACGAATGCGGGGTTTCTTGCTGGGGTTGATGACGTGACACTCGGAGAAAAGCTTGTCCAAATTGCCATCAAAATACCTGAGCGAGGTCAACATAATAGGAAGGACCTTCAGCTTCTCAAACAACTTGCAAGATTCGCTGGAAAGTTCAAAATCTAGGTAAGAATGTAACATGTCTATTACCTTTCCATGAGTTTTTCTTTATCCCAGTTGAAGTGACTAAGGAGGATGCGTGTAATTGTTGCAGGATTCTAGAGAAAACAGTCGAATAGTTATCACAGTTGTCACCAGATCAGAAGACAAATACAAGAAAATAGAATGCCTTTGTCAACGTACGCAGTATGCAGTGTAAATTTTGTTGCTCTAATATTAATGATTTAATATTAAATCAGAAAAAATGAAGGATATATATTGCTTGGCATCTGATTGTGAAGTTAGTTTGTTTATTGAAGATGCTAACTACAATAACAGGCAGTAACATTCAAGTGTTGATTTGTGTTGTCATAGCAGTGAGGTAACTTCTAAAATCTATTTAAGAAACCATGTTCTCAATAAAAACATCTTATGACCATTACACACTTTATTTCTTAGCTGCTTTGTGTTGAATAATTACATGTACAAAATAACCTTAATGTTCTTTCCTCATTGCAAAATTCTCTAGTGAATGCAGCCTCATGTTGAAACACGGACTATTCTTGTAAGCCTTAAACAGCAAAATAAACTCTGACATATTGAGAAAAATCTTGTCTTCCGATAATGTATGTGATAATCATTGAAAATCAACTTTGTAGGTATTATAGCTGCAAAGAGCTGTTAAAAATATTATCGTTGTGTGTGGCTTTGTAACTCACCAGTTGTGGTAAGCAATAGAATGACTGATAAATTGGTAAACTGTGCTTAACTTAACCAAAATTCAAAACTAGAATCCAGTATTTGTTGTTTTGCAATAACTACCTTGAATCATTAATGCAGGCTAACCTGTGCTTAAACTTGGAAGATGTGCTTGTGAATGCACCTTAATATATGGTATGGCATTTCTGCTGTGTAATAAGGTTAAGATGCTAAAGCCAACATTGTTTTATGTCAAACACAAACAGTACTAGTGTGTATAGTTGAGTGTAAACTGTGTTTTATTGTTGTTTGTTGCAGTTGTATGGTTGTGATAAGCACTCTTGAACGCATCACTTGTATGCAAGGACAGGAACGGGAAACACGAAGGAGCTGGTAAAAGTATGTGTGCTCTTGTGACGTACTGGTAGTGTTTGTTGTGGGGTCAGCTACAGCCGTACAGTAGTTGTGTTTGTGTTTTGTTGTCAATAATGACTTCACTGTGAACCTTGGAAGATGCTACAATATGACAACATACCAATACAACAGCAGCAACCTCGATGTTTTGGGTCACGGTAAGCATAAATTGCTCATAAACCTCAAATAAAATCATCACATTAAACATTAAACACCATAATGGAATTACACCTATCACAACCCCCAGGTACCAGTTAAAAAAAATAATGCATTTTTAAGTCATGATTGTCAGGTATATTCTTCCAACTAGCCAGTGACTTGATCAATCCAAATTCATCAACATGTTTTTTTTTCCAACATACACAATATAGAGCTTCCCTGCTTACAACTTAACTTGACACAGTAGTTAGTAGTTACTAATTAAAGTATTTGTGTTAAATCACTAAATACTTTGAGGTAATTTGTTCAGCACTGTAGGATGACCAAGGTAAAGTGAAGGCATGTCAAAACTACAGTATCTCTGATCGTGCTGCCATAAGGCATTGCTTCTCAATTATAAATTGCCAAGCTAACCGAGGAAAGAAAAAAAAATGTCCCCCCAACTCGACGCACTGATAATAAATAAGATTATCTATTTAAAACATGTATAAGTATGCCTACTTTTATCCTTTTTACCATTAACAAAAGAAAAAAACAATATAAATCAACCTTCAACTACTTATTTTTAACAGCGTTTATACTAGTTACAGCTCAGTCTAAAAGCGAGAAGAAGAGAAAAAAAACAAAAAAGTGCATGAAAGTGCCTGAAACTAAAAAAAGAAAATAAATCTTTATTGCAATTACAGAGGAAAAGACAAAAACAAAGCCTTTTTCCTGGGGTCATCCACGTCCCCCCAGGTATCACATCGTGCCCCCCAGGGGGCCCCGCCCCACTATTTGAGAAACGTAAGGTGTTAATTTTGTATGTGGGTCAATGCAAAAACGCAGTGATGAAAACATTTTGCTCGCAACGTGAGGTCATTATTGTTCCCAACGCTTAAATGAGTCAGTTCAGTGACAAATCCGTCACAAGTAAATGAACAAGATTTTATAATAGGGCGAGGACATCGAAATGTTTATGTATTGTTAGGTGTTGCCAGGCGCTACTTGTTAAAAGACGAAGGAAACTTTCACTGTTGTTTTCCCCAAGTGTGGCAAGTCGTACAAGACAGCAAATGGAGGCCCATGTCACGGCGAGGTGGCATCGCAGCACATTTGCTTGAGAACCTTACCTGTAACAAAATCTGCGTTACGTTCGGCTCAGACTCGAAACCATACTCCAGATAATTTACATTTTTATGATTGGGCCATCCCCATTTCAGTGTCTTGTGAATGTAGTCAACTAATTCGATGACCAGGCTTTTGGTCTATTGGTGAAAAATACCTTTGACAATATTACAGTTACACAATTAAGTAATTTGTAGCTGAGCGTTAAGAGAATCTTGCACTTTAATGAATTGGCCTGTGTCGAAAGACTGAAATGATTAGCTTGTGGGTGTAAGCACTGCTTGTGGTATGGTTGCTAGCTAGCAAGGTGGCTAACTACAGGCTAGCAATAGCTTTGGCAACCATTGGTGCCAACTTCTCAATTGGGATTAGACTACTTCCTGGATCTACACCATGAAAGTACTGTCATGTCCACATTTAAGTTGAACGTTGGCCTTAAGTAGAAACGCGCTCGCGCGGACAAAAAACCACTACCACCGCATTCGCTTTAGTTATCTTCGTAGTCGCCGCGGCTAAGCTGTCAACTTGCAGCAAGTAAACTACTCCGAGAGCTAACTGCTAAGCTAACAACCATGGCCTGTTTACGGTTCCCCAAGAAGCCCGGACCACCGGCATTCCCGACCGTGACACGACAAAAAACCTTACCTGGATAACCTCGTTGACTTCCTTGATGCACTCCACCATATGCTGAAGGATCTGCTCGGCGGTCAAAACCTCGAAGCGGTAGTCCTCCTCCTCTTCCTCGCCGGGGCCTTGACCGCCTCCGACGGTGTCGCCGCACTCGTCCCGCTCCGCGGCGGCCACCACGGGATCGACGAGCTCCACCTCGCCGAGCTCCAAGGTGTCGTCCTCGGGCTCCTCTTCGCCGCTGTCCTCGCTACATTCCTCCTCTTCGTCGTCGTATTCATAGTTATAACCCTCGTCTGAGTCCATTCCTGGGGGCGCTTATCAACTTGTGACAAACTCACCTAGAGGTCTATAAACAGTGTGTGCGCGCGGCTGCTCGCGGAATGAGCCGAAGGAGGCGAAGTGATCCGAGCTTGTTTTCCAGGCAGCTGCGAAAATAACAACAAAACGTCGCCGCTGTAAAGCCAACAAAGGGACACGGCGTCACAAATTGACGACGCGCTGACGTCACACGGACTGTACAGGAACCCACGAAAAAAAAAACCTCCGTTCCGAATTAAAGCCTTCCCGACGTGACGAAACTCTTCCCGCCTCCGTAAAACGTTTCGAATTATTAGACATATTCGGACACTAATTTAGAGTCGCATTCTGACAAACGTCGACCTTTAATCTCACTCTTTACACCAAACTATTTTTCTCTCAAATAAATGAAATACTTTTCACCGTTTCCTGTCATAGTTTGAGCATTTCCGCAAAAAAAAAAGAAAATTTATATATATATATATATATATATATATATATATATATATATATATATATATATATATATGTTCTTCAGCAGATATAAATTCTTCAGAAAAAGATTATTTCCTAACACGTGCTACATATTTCCACATTGTTTTCAACACCAGTGGGCCCTCCATTTTCTAGAGCCTCTTGATACACAGCATTCTGGTGCCTATCCCAGCTAACTTCAGGCAGTAGGCGGGGGTGGTTGATAGTCAATTGCAGGGCCCAGAGAGACAAACAACCATTCACACACCCTATCACACTAATGGACAATTAAGAATATGGCAGATTTGCATGCAGATTTTTGGAATGTGGGGGAGCTGGAGTGGAGAGAGAACCCATGCAGGCCTGAGGAGAGCATGCAAACTCCACACGGGAAGGCCAGAGCGAGGTGGATTTGAACTCAGGTCCCTGAACTGTGAGGCAGACGAGCTAACCACTGCTCCACCCAGTTTTGAGTTCAAGAATACATTCAAAGATACATTTAAAATGGACAGATAGAACAAGTCAAATGAAATTAAAAGGTAAAAGCCTCATCTGTAAAGTAGATTATTTCTAATCAGTTATTTTGAGTAATAAATAATGCTTTCCTAGATAGCAAAACAAAATCAATGTTGAATTATGGTCAAGAATGTAGATTTTTTTTTTAAATTGATGGTCAATCAACATTTATTTAGCATTTTTGTCAACATTCAAGTTGTTTGAACGATGCAATTGAATCGACTATTTTAGTTGAATTAAAACATTTGGTAAATGCTTAATGAATTATTTTCATTGTTTACCATTCTTTTTTTTCTCCTTCAGCAAAGGTGTGATTTGGGGAAACATTTTAGATGACTGCAACGGTTTTGTTTCAAGCAAGTCATATTTTAATTTACGACTGACAGGGAAACATTGATTCAACGTTTTATCAACCAAATGTTGTACAATACCTATGCAAATTACAAAGCTTTTAAAAAAAAGACCACACATTAATAGTCACATTGTAAAAAAAAAATAAAAATCCTTCAAAAGTAGATCATAAGATGTCTTGATGTGACAGAATCATTAAAAAAAAAAACATATCATCATGCCATCTTGTCAACATTTTTAACAACACAACCATCCTGCTTGTTGAATTGATCAGACATCATTTTGCTATGGAACAGGGACAAGTGAATTACCCCTGGTGTGGATTGCATTAGTGGCAGCAGATGGCAATCCACGCTCCGGTCCGAGTGCTGACACCTCAACCTTTGCACGTAGTCATCGCCCAACTCCATTGCTACCTGGGAGATAATGCTGAGCAAGGCACTTTCACAAGGTCAAAGTTTAATGCCTTATTGCTTTAGATTTTCACAGCAACAACTATTCAATTATTCGGGTGTGGCACTGGCTGTTTCAAAAAAAGCATTTTTTCTGCATTACTGTCTATGGACAAAAGTCTTATGAGTCAATCAGTGGTTGATAGATAGAAAGCTGACATTGTTTAGATATTTGCAGCGTATTAACATTTAATGCATTGGACTTTTTTTCTGTCTTGAGTTGGAATTGCATCACATTGTTACCAGCTAGCGCTAACGCTAGAAACGCGTGTCAATCATACAATGACAGCATAATTGACTAGCCGTTTCTTAGCCGTTAATTAGCGATTGGATATGAAACCACAGCTGCAAAGGCCAACTTCTAAAGAAAAGCAAACTACGGCCATAGCGTTGATTATTTGGTGTTTATTTTGAAGTTGGCTTTTGCCGTTGGCATGTGACGTGATGTTGTGGTCTTTTCCTTGGCGGTGCACCTCTGGTGGAGTTACACGGAAGCACATTTGATTAATTTTATAAACATCCATCCATTTTCTAGAAAATCAATTTTGAGACATTTTATTTCAACTCTGAATCTTATTGGAAACTCAGATGCTACATTTGAGAAAAGTGGGAAGTCTGTGTTATCCCACTTGGATTGTCCCTATTCTGTCCTCAAAGCGTTAGATCGTGATAAATTACTAGTATTTTTACAAGTCGGAGTCCTTTTTTTCCAGACTTCGCAACTCGGGCATGGCGAGGGGCATTTGAGTGCATGTTTCCTGGGGGGGGGGGTGTCAGGAAAAAAATTGACTTTCCACCTTCTTTGAATGCAGCATATGTCAAGAGTAAACATAGCTTTAAACAAAAATGGGTACTATCGCACCTATTTTTAGTTCAGTTTTGACTAATTATATTCACACACAAAAAAAAAAAAACTTAGCAAACTATCTGAATCGCCACAGGATTGGACATGCCTTTTTCATCATTGCAAAGTATTTGATGACTTGTATTAAAGTGTTGTGATTGATCTCATATGTAGACAGTACAGATTAAGGAAGACGATTTGCTTACAAAATGTTTGATGCTAATCTTGTCTCTTGTGGCAAGACTCACCACATTTGGCAGGCTCACACGGCCATGATGAAACTGGGGGAAAAAAAGAACAGAAATATTGGTAAAAAGAAAATTAATAAACGCCAAATTAAATTGAATATGAACTGGAATACATAGATTTATTAGCTGTGCTTGTCATGCCTCTGAGAAATTGCAGAATGGAACATCTGATTAAAATGAACATGTTTAGAGCTAATAAAACAAACAAACAAAAAAACCCTGCAGATACAACACACGGCTGGTGAAATCAACACTTAAATGCGTTAGATGCTGTAAATGACAAGGCATTTTATTCAAACTGATGGCAACATTTTGTTTTACATATTTAGAAAATCATTTGATGATTATTTTCTACCCTGCAGATAAACGTTTGAAGATCATGTAGTTAGGTTATAAAATAGAGCTGTCTCATATTTGAATGCTTAGTGGGATATTAAGGCTACTTCTTGTGTACTAATTGAACAAAATGAATTAAAATATGCTAACCACACAACGGAGTCTTCAAAATAAAATTGACCACTTGGAGGCGACAGATTTCAATAAATGATCGAGTGTACTTCAACAAGCTGCTATTTTCTGTGACAGTAGGACAGAGAACCATGGACAGAGAGAGAGAGTTAGCGTTCTTTCTTTTGCCAGTTTGATTCCAGGCGAGGAGTTACGAAACAGAAAAAAGTCACATGCATAAGTGAGCATAATCCTATGTTCCTTGAAACGGTAAATGCACGTACATATCATTTTACTTTAAAAATCTCAAAAACTCAAAAGTAGGCGGAGACTGAGTCTACACAACAGTGCCATTTATACTCACCAAGAGTGCCAGGTTACTTCTTTGAGGGCTGTCAAGGTTGGGCGACATGTTCCTCTTGCTGCTCCTGCTCAGATTTGCTTGGATAATTGAGGGGGTGTTCTTTCAAAAGATTTGGTTGAGAAAATGTGTGAAATGTTCAAAAAATTGAACAAGATCAGATGATCACTGTGCAAATAAACAGTACAAAATTGGTCCTGAATTGTGATGTTCCCTCAAAACATGTAAGAGACTATAAAATTATATTCATTACGCTATTTAATTTCACTGCATCGATCCATGTGAGTTGCACTTGAGTTTAACCATATTTGTCATGGCATTACATGCACAACAATGTTTGTCCTTCCTCTCTAGACAGATGCTTGAGAACTTCCGAGTGGAAAGACAGCGACATGTGAATGTGCGGAGCACCTTTGAGCTCATACTCTTACCAGATAAACCTATAATATTAACGCTGAAACCCCTGCAAAGTAGTCGATAACGTAGTGTTTCACAGAACTTGTAGGATGAGCCACATTTGTCCATTTTTGATTCAGGGAAATCATGACATTAAAAATAAAACAATTAAGGTTATGACATGAAAATTCTAACAATTTGTTTTCAATATTTATTGTAACCACTAGGTGGCACAAACTTCAACATCAGTCTTACACCATGAAGAAGCAAAACACGGAAGAACTAGTTATTAGCATTATGAGCTAACTGTACCACCGCCATCATTATATTATTTATTATTGTTAATTAGTTGACACGGCTCGTTAATTCAACAATGTTTGGCAAGTCTTACCAGCTTCTTCCCCAGACTGACCCGAGCGCACCGCGGACTCCTGGATTATTTGCATCCGCCGACAACTGCACACAAGCGGGCTACTATAAAGGGCTGTCCTTTGATTACATCCCTAAAGTTTCTGAAAACGACTTCAGTGGTATGTGGCGTAACCTTTGATGAAGGAGTCACGAGAGTAATAGATCAGTAACAGTAGCCCTGTTACGTATGTTACGTGTACATCTAATTGGATGAATCATTCTTTGCCGGGCAGTGCAGGTCACCACTACAAACCATGTTTTGTAGAACAGTTGTTTACAGATTGGGGGTACGTGTACCCCAGGGTGGAGTTGAAGGCACTCCAGGGGGTACGTGAGATTTTAAAATGTTTACAAAAATGGCATCCATGCAAAATTCCTTAAGATAATAAATAATAAAAACGTTGCAGGAAATATGCTCTGAATTGATACAAATAATATATTCATTACGCTATTTAATTTCACTGCATCGATCAAGCCAAGTCACATGAAATATTTAACATAAGATCAATAATTTCATTTTGTGAACATATATGTTTACTATGACTCCAAGGAAGGATTCTTAAAGTTGATCATTTTTATGAGTGCAACATAGATCACTAAATGAATGAATGAAGGGTACTTGAAATAGTTTCGGCATCTCTAGAAAGCCATTTTTAAAACCTAAATTACTCAAAACACTTAACGTTGACAACTCATTTACCTACTCATTATCACATTTAAAGATAGCTTCAGACTAGGATGCAAAAAATGATATCATCCACCCTTTTTTTTTAATGGTGATTCATGAGAAACCAGTTCCAGAGAACCACTGCTGTAAACAACTGCACAACAGTATACAGATCCATTAATTATGAGACATGTCAAGTTTGTTGGAATCATTTTTTTTCTTGTAGATCGCTCTCAGGGATGGCTGTCATGGATTTGCAATCTGATTGTCATCTTCCTCGTCCACATCTGCACCTTTATAACCTTTCCAGTAACAGGGTGGTTTGTATTAAAAGTAAGACTTCTTAATACCGACTTGTGCTTGCTTTGTGTTGAGCATGACTACATATCAGATTTGAATCATATTTGTAGACGGTGCCAAACTACGAGAGGATAGTAGTGTTTCGCCTGGGTCGTGTCTCTCCTCCAAAGGGTCCGGGCATTGTCCTGGTGCTGCCTCTCATTGACCAGTGGCAAAGGGTTGACCTTCGCACCCGTGCTTTCAATATACCTCCATGCCAGGTAAATCAAGTAATTAAGAAATATAACTGACATCCATTCATTTCCTTTAGTGCTGATACTTATTAGGGTGGAAGCTATCCTGATTGTTGACAGTTTTGAATCCAAATTAAAATTACTTACACTGCACTAATTGAGGAATAACGTCCACTGGAACATAACAATACGTGTCAATATAATTGATGACTAGTAGCACTACGTTTTCGTTTGCTATGTTTTCACACATCCTGGATCGAAAAGACAAGATCGGGAGTCCCAAAACTAATTTGTATGATTTAGTACTATGTCCTACAGAGGGCAGTCATGGAACACAAATCTTTCAATTTGCATTACTGTATTTCTGTTCTTTTTTTAAAGGTACATACCAGGGACGGTGGCCTCTTCTCTGTGGGAGCAGACATTCAGTTCAGAATCTGGAATCCAGTCCTGTCAGTGGTGTCAGTGCAGGACCTGAATGCTTCAACCAGGGTGACAGCACAAAACGCTTTAACGTACAGCCTGGCCAAGAAAACAGTCAGAGAGATTCAAACAGAAAGAGTGAAACTGGGAGAATACCTTGGAGTAAGACAACATTTGACCTAGCTTCTAGCTCAGTTTGGCTGCTTTATGCTCAGGTTTTATTCTATCCGCAGGTGGACATAAATGAGATGACTCGGCCATGGGGGCTGGAGATAGACAGGGTAGAACTCAGCCTTGGTTCTCTTCTCAAAGCCCCTGAGGAAGGACCCCCTGAGCCTCAGGTTGTTCCTTCTTCTGTGTCGGGACTGGAGGGCCTCACAGGTCCCCTTCAGCAGCTGGCCATGCACTTTATGAGCCACAGCTTGCTGCCTCAACAAGGTAAGGCCTCATGCTCCCTACAAATTAGGATGCAGTACCCATTTTTGTTTTGCACTCTTTTATCCCATTGTAGAGAGCAGTGTAACATTTATAGATGAGCAGAGTGACGCCTATCAGACTGTGGCCACATTAGGTTCTGCTGAAGAACTGCTCAATGCTGTCCAGCTTGTCCTCTCTGAAAATTTGGTGAACCAAATCGGCGCCTGCTTCCATTTTACGATCAGCTCAAGAGAGGGAGAGATTCGCAACTACTATGTGGATTTAAGCCAAGGTATGAAATACGAAAGAATTGAAGCTGCACGTGTCAGATTTTAATGCCATGTGTATTGTCTAGGTCACGGGGCAGCTGGAGTGGGCTCCCAGTCCAGACAGCCAGATGTAACAGTGACTACAAGTGAAGAGGACCTTCTGGCTATGTTTCAAGGACGATTGCAGCCATTTGTCGCCTATAGCAGCGGTAGACTTCAAATTCAGGGGGACATTAAAACCGCTGTGAAGTTGGAGGAACTTATAAAGCTGATAAGAAACTAAATATTTTTTTGGAACTATTTACGTTTTAACCTAATGGAAATGCACTGTTTTGCTTTTTTATTGTATGCACTGAATACATATGGTATAAATTATTTTCTCCTAAACCTGGCAAATCTTTGTTTAAACCCAACAAACTGATACTACATACAATACCCCAATATAGAAAGCAAAACCAAACTTATTTTTTTTTTAGTACAGCGTTCCCTCACTGCATCGTGGTTGTTATTTTAGCTCATCTTATTATCATGGACTTTCATTTGTGACCATAAATATTTTACATTGCTGTTTTTCTCTCTTTTTATTTTTTTTTTTAAGTCAAACCGGTTAAAAATAGCAATCTTATTCATTACATATGTTACACACACGATAAGAAAATTTCAGAAATGTAACATAGGCTCCATGTGGATTTTCTTTTATAACCATATCTATAACGATAAATGAGGGAACACTGTAGTTAAATTAAAAAAGTTGGAACTACAATAAGGCCGAAGCCCCTATTTTTAATTGTCTCCTGTAATATTTTTATTTCTAAATGAACTTTGTGTGTTTGTTAGCTATAGGCTATAATAATCAAAATTGTTTAAAAAAAACAAACACTACTTTTGACATTTTCTCATTTGCTGACAAGCTCCTGCAACAGCGAATCAATTTTTCGTTGTTTTTTTTTTTTTTTGTATGTAGTGTAACAAAAGAGGTTATGTTGTAAAAAAGAGAGGTTTATGTTGTAGTTTTCAGCATGTAACCAAACTGCACCATGTTACTTAATGACAAATACAAACCTTTTGATACATTTCTCCAGCTGGACCTCACGTTGCACTGTTTCCCTATATCCAACGTTGGAGAGCCTTGAGAGCAAGGTGGGTGGGAAGGACTATTTAAACCAACCTCCAGGTCTTCAACCTACTACTTCAAACAGAGCAAAGAGAGCAGTTATAGTAGGAATGGCCAGGTGGAATTTGCGGCATGGATCCATTGCGCTCCCAGCAAGCGGCCTGGACAGAGTGATGGCGGTGGGCGTCTGCAGAAGTAGCAGCAGTATGCCGATAGTTAGACAAGCATTTGCTGAGAACGGCAGCATCATCAAACCGTACAGCGAGATTCCCGGGCTGTGGAAGAATAGCGTTGCCAACCTGTACAATTTCTGGAAGCTGGATGGTTTCAAAAACCTTCACCGAATCATGCTGCAGAATTTTAATACTTTTGGACCCATTTACAGGTATGAAGGATAGATTGTATAGCTTAAATGTTTCGCGCAATTTTTTTTTAAGCAATACATGGCTTGAAATGCAATCATTGATTTAAGTTGGTAAATGCTTAGTAGTCTTATAACTTGAGGTTCCATATTCGAGTTGCGCCCAGATCCGAATTTGTCTAAGGTGCTCTTGGGCAAGGCATCTACCAACACTTAGTGCTCCTAGGCTGTTTTAAAGCTGCAAATGCAAAACATAAAACATGTTGCTCACATGACTTCTTCCTTCTCTCATTGTGCATCGTTAGAGAAAAAGTAGGATATTATGAAAGTGTGAATATCATCAATCCAGAGGATGCGGCCATCCTGTTCAAAGCAGAAGGTTCTTATCCCAAAAGATTAAAAGTGGAAGCCTGGACCTCATACAGAGACTACAGGAATCGGAAATATGGAGTTTTACTAAAGTATGTATGCAATTCAAAATGCTTTGTGAGCCATTCCATTCAATCTGTGCCATTTTGTGTCTACATAGAAATAAAATGAATTAAAAAAAATTAAATAGTTTAGTTAAGGAAAATGTCCTACACAATGATCTGATTGCATATAAACCGAGACCCTTTCCAATGTTAATTCTGAAAAATAATAATCTTAATTGCATATTTATTATTTTTTTCAAATGAATAATGTATTTGTGCATCTTCCTAAAATTACTTTATCATGGATTACCTTTATTTAAAGCCTTTAGAAATGTTATACTTCATACATACTGATATTTCTGTGACTCAAATTTTTTATACTTGTGATTTTTCTACCTTTTTTAGATTTATGCAGTGTTCTCAGACCGCTTGATGCAAATTATTATATTACACCATATATTTAAATTTGCATAGTAAAATAAATGTAATAATTAAATTACACAACTATGCACGTCACCTATAGTTGCCTAAGATTAGGAAATAATCATTGTGCAATATTTTTGTGTATTGTCAGACATACAGCATAGCTGAACATAAAAAAAAAAAAGATGGCAACAACCAAATGACACCGATTTGGTGGACTGGCCTTAGAATTTATTTATGCCAGCGATTTGGACCCTTGCAGGTTAAACCCTCATTGACTTTCCATCAGGAATGGGCCAGAGTGGAGGTCAAATCGGGTCATCCTCAATAAGGAGGTGATCTCTCCCAAGATGCTGAGTAACTTTGTGCCCTTGCTGGATGAAGTGGGTCATGACTTTGTGGCCAGAGTTTACAAGAAAATAGAACGAAGCGGGCAGAACAAGTGGACGACAGACCTCTCCCAAGAGCTCTTCAAATATGCCCTTGAGTGTGAGACCGGCACCGTCACATGCCATCAAATACCGTAAAGATCTTTCTACGGTTATTAATTTTTCTGTCCAACATAGCGGTGAGTACAGTTCTATATGGGGAGCGTCTGGGCCTGATGCTGGACTACATCGATCCGGAGGTTCAACATTTCATCGACTCCATTACCCTCATGTTCAAGACTACCTCACCCATGTTGTACATACCTCCGGCTCTACTCAGGTCGATCCGAGCCAAAGTGTGGTTGGATCACGTGGATGCTTGGGATGGAATCTTTAATCAAGGTGTGACACTTTTAGTACTTAAAAGCATCTTTGGATCCTACGGTATCTCATCAGTTTACATACCTTTTGTGGATGTAAACTTTTGAGCATAACTGTGTAGCGTAAGTAAACAAATGCTTTGGCACTGATGTGCAAAAATGTTTTTTTTCTCCTTAGCTGACCGTTGTATCCAGAACATATACAGGCAGTTACGTCAGGAAAGCGGTCGTACCAAAAAATACCCAGGAGTTCTGGCCAGCCTGCTCATGTTGGACAAGCTGTCCATTGAAGATATCAAGGCCAGTGTCACTGAGCTAATGGCTGGGGGAGTCGATACGGTAATTAAAAATCTAAACAAAACCTTCGTCAAAGATTTCTATGCATTGCTGTAGTCAATCTGTACTGTATGGTTTGTATGGTACAGACTTCTATCACACTGCTGTGGACATTATACGAGTTGGCCAGACATCCAAGCCTTCAGGAGGAGCTGAGGGCGGAGGTGGTGTCTGCCAGGGCACAAAGCCAAGGCGACATGGTGGAAATGCTGAAGAAGATCCCTTTGGTCAAAGGAGCTTTGAAGGAAACACTAAGGTGATCAAAATCTGACAACCCAATGTCAGCATGTCCCCAATACAATAAACAACATTCGTCCTTGTATCCTTCAAGGTTGCATCCGGTCGCAGTGAGCTTGCAAAGATACACAGCGGAGGACATAATTATTCAGAAATATCACATTCCAGCGGGGGTAAACCACAATATGATATTTTTGCATTTTTACACAAGCTGGTCTTGTGACTTTTTAGGCACAATGCTTGGTTTATACAAGGTCTGTTGGAAAAGTTCCAAGAATGGTCTCAAAAATGTACTGGTATTTCAAATTCAAACTAGAAGACCTCCCCTTGAAAGTATGGCTGAGATAAAAAGTCGATCAGGTCGGGTAAGTCGACATTACAAAATATGGCTTTGTAAATGGTTTTGTAAATGGACCTTCCTTGCGGATAGACACCGTGTTGCAATGACAGCAAGGGAAAAAGACAAAATCTAAAAGATAAAGTACTATTACATTTTTCAGTGTGAACCTGGCATACTGTTGCCACACCTACACACACGTATGCAAAGACCATCTCTTATTTGTTGTCTTGGTGCACCACTTAGGAACCGATAGGCTGATGGTATTTGTGTACTTAAAAACACATACTTGGTAACTAGTGGGCTTTCATTAACGACAATGTTAGCACATGAAGCTTCTGAAAAAAAAATGAAAATAAAATTATGAACTTCCTCAAAATCAAGAGGGCTGTATTATCCAATAGAAGCTGACACAACAAACAATCTACTGTATAGTGACTGAGTTTTGTCTGTTCAAATTTTAACCAATAAGGGCCAATGAAGCACAACACGTGCCCAGTATGCTCATCAAGAAAAAGAAGAAGACTATGAAGACAACAGAAAGTTATTGACCTCATAGCAGTGAACAAACTGCTCCATAGTCAAGTTTACTAACGGATTATTGTTGAAGCATCGTCTATTTAAGTGACTCTAAGGACGCGATTCCTTGTGTAACGCCAATATAACGAGATGTATGTATCAACTAACTACTAATATTTGATGAACTTAAAAAATAATCGCTAGAGCACTATTGATAATCGCAATTAACCGGTTAACGTAGGTACGTTATTTTGATGTCTAAAAATGAGGCAAAGGCAGCAGTGCCTCTTTGTAGACATGCTGGTTGATTATCTCGCTCACCTTTAATGGGAAAACTCTCGTTTGTAGTTTGGCTCAGAAATCTATCTTTAGTGCCACTAGTCTTTCAACTTTTCTGACACTTAGTATGTTTGCCATGCGTTCAGACCCTGGTGCAGTTAGGTCTCTATGCGATGGGGAGAGACCCCAAGGTGTTTTATCGTCCGGAGCAATATCAGCCATCACGCTGGCTCAGGACTGAGAGCCACTACTTCCGCAGCCTGAGCTTCGGATTTGGCCCGCGCCAATGTATAGGACGAAGAATAGCCGAGACCGAGATGCAGATCTTTCTCATCCATGTGAGTTGCACTTGAGTTTCACCATATTTGTCATGGCATTACATGCACAACTTCCTTCCTCTCTATACAGATGCTTGAGAACTTCCGAGTGGAAAGACAGCGACATGTGAATGTGCGGAGCACCTTTGAGCTCATACTCTTACCAGATAAACCTATAATATTAACTCTGAAACCCCTGCAAAGTAGTCGATAACGTAGTGTTTCACAGAACTTGTAGGATGAGCCACATTCGTCCATTTTTAGGATTCTTCTACAATTTATTAACACCTTTACAAATTACCTCAGGAATTCCTTAACAAGTGACCAAAGTGATCTTGTGTTGCTTCAAGAAAAACTGGACAGGACGTACTTTGTATGCAGTAGACTTGGAGAATAAGAATAAACAGAAATTTCATTACATACTGTACACAATGCTATATTTTATAATAAGGTTTCTTGTGTCTGAGTTGCATTTGTTGGTGCCTTCCTCTACACTATTTGCTGAAATAAGCATTCTAATAATAAAAGGTTATAATGAAACTGATTCTAATAAAATATGCTGTTTGCCTAACTTTATCACCAACTTGTGAAGGTGTCCATTTCGCTTGCTGCCTTGCTCGTCTCATCAGTCAGTTAGCCTTCAAAGCAAATAAAAAAAAAAAGCTAGAATTAGCATCACTATTATGCAATTGTAAATATTCTCACTTAAAGAGACAATTTATTTAATTGTCCTCATTATAAAGGCTGCACATGGGTTGGCAGTTATGTTTGTAATATAATAAGGATGGATGGATATATTTTGTGTAGCTAAGTACAGTAAACGAAAGATTAGGGAGCTGCATTGCCAAGCCAGTAAGTGCATATATTCAATTACATTTGAAAAATGTTCAGCACTTAATTCATGAGGACTAGGTGCCGCTGATAATGAAATGAATGCAATTTCTTTGAAATACAACTGAATTGCATAATTATTGGGGCTGGAATGATTTCTCTGCTCAGATGCCAGAAAGGAGGTTTTAAGACATATCCTTTCATTGAAGGTCACATTCTGTCCTTCAGGAGATAACACACAAAGCCTATCAGTGGGTCCATGGCCGGAATGAGACTCTTTGCTTTATCGCATAGCTGCTTGTGGATAGACCCTTGCAAGGATAAGTAAACACTAATGTGAAACACTGCTTTCTTTCTACATATAATGAATGACATGGATAACTGTAGCCACAAACAATGGAGTTTTCTCATACAAAACTGTCTGAGTATTTAATGTAATATGCAGTTTTATAGTACCCAATCATCACCACTAGATGTCTCTTTAACCCTTGTCTGATAATAAAGGCTACAATGACTCTTGGGGGGGGACATCATAGGGATAACAAAAGAAAAGTGACTGATATTTGGATGGTAGGACTGAAGAGGAGGGGGAGAAAGTTTCATTTCTATTTCTTTTTTATTTTCAATTTTAACTCCCTGTTCATGGCAAGGACGGAATATTGTCCCCCTGTATACAGTAAAGAATTACATGAATTACCAGCCTTATTGGAAAATGCAAGTTGCGTGTATGGTACCGTGTTTGTCACAAGACAGTGCCTCGATGAATCATTCATTTCCTTCAAAAGAATGAGCCATAACCAAAATCCAAAACAAAACATTATTCTGCTCAAGCATGTAATGATTTTCTAAGGTTGGCTTGCGAATATATTATTGACTCCAGCTTTCAAAAGCGGATGGGGTGGTTTACAATCAATCCTGAAAATTCTCAACGGACAGAGCTGAGTGATATTTCACTTGGCATATTATTAGATACACTCGCTAACAAATAGTGTTGAGTTGAGAATATTTTAAGAAAAAGACAACTGAACAGTAACAGATATGGTAGAACATTTCTCAGGTGTTCAATCAGGTGTTTTATCAGACAGATACTACTCAAAAGCAAATTCTTTATCCTTTGCAAAGAACGACTGATAAATTTATCGCACCACAATTCATTCCTATATATTCTTAAAACAAACAATATTTTAGTGGGCAGGCTGGAATGGATTAGTGTAATTCCCAATTTGCGGAAAAGATGACATGAGATACAAGTGTTATGCATTCTGAGCATGGGCCCAGAATAAATAAAACTCATATCTCAAGGCACCATGGTACTTGTATTTTTTTTTTTTTTTTATCTCTAGCCTTGTTATCAAGACATAGTCCTGTATCAGACAGAAAGTAGATGCTCATTGTCCTCTGCCCTTTCACACATGTGGCTATCAAGCTCAACAGACAGTTGAATGGAGAAGGGTTCTGGTGCATGATGAGGGGGGTAGGTGACAATTATGGGATTCCAATCTGGGATGGTGTGGTTGTGACTCCCATGAGACGATGGGGTGAAATTGAGCATCTAATTGAAAGGGCAATGGATGAAGGGACAATCATGATGGTAGATGAGATGGGGTCTCTGTAGGTATGATGTGCAAGACAGCATCCCCATGAAAAAGTCTCTTTATATGTGCGGGGTAAGAAAAAAAAACAGTCTGCTGCACCTGTCATATTAACACACAATACATTGTTTGGACAGTTGTAGTAAACAGTAAACTAAATAATCTGAATATATATATATATACATATATATATATATACATATATATATATATATATATATATATATATATATATATATATATATATATATATATATATTTTTTTTTTTTTTAATATATACATATATAACGATATTTTTGTGAATCTGAAACATGCATGAAAAACTTTATAAATCAAGTTCTGTATGCAAAAATAAACCCTCCTCATTTTTCATCAGTTTGTGTGCAATCAGTGTAAAAAATGCTAATATGATCTTTGGAGCCATTTTGCCTACTGCCTGCAAGCGTCTGTTCCAGCGTAATTCAGCCCTTCCTCTGTGTGGCTGTTCGCTAACCAAACATGACTGCATCCATATGCGTAATCACCTTTGTTTGGAGCTTGTTGATTCCTGCTGTGAGGTCGTCGGCGTCAGTCATACAAAGCAAGGCTGCATCAGGAGCACAATCTCACTAAATCATTTCCGTAATAAAACATATAAAATGTGGTGTTTATGTGGATGATATACTCGATACATGCTGTTTATTTTGTTTTTGAGGTCTATTACACCTGGAAGGGTTTGGTCAATAGGCAGGTTGTAGGTAACAGCATCAAGGCTTGTTTTTGCCTTAAGTCAAGTTTATTTGTCCATAAAGATAATACGCTTTGGTTACGGACCAAGCATTAAGCCGTGCGAGGTCCCTGTTGGAATTACAATTTATTATAGCGATGCAATTACTAATACTTGACATTGTCATTACAATGCAAATGTAATGCATCTAGGGCTAAGGAAAAAAAGTCAACCAAGTTGGGTATGTCAATGTTAAATATATGTTGACTGTAAATATCTGCCTCGAAGCTCCGCTGGGAAGTCATGGTTGCATCGTCGTTTTGTAAGCGGTGATGCAATGGCCACAAGGGAGAAAGACTCTCCCCCAAAACAGGGTATATCACAAATTTGGGCCAATTTCCAATTAAAAAGAGAAAACAAATAAAATAATGTTGAATTATTGCAAATAATTTTCAGCTAATTCAAAGATTCTTAGTTTGACAAACTCTTAAACAGGAAGTCCGCTTAAATGCAAATGTTCCAAGCTTTATTTTTTGGTAATGCTATAAAATGTGTGCATAGTTTGAGGATCCTTTCAAGGAATGAAATAAAAAGTGCATGCTGTGATTGTGCTTGTGATCTGCAGTAGTATACTCCATTGCATCATAGTGACAATGTGAAGAAAAACAACCAACAAGTTTTGTTGTAAAGGCAGTGTCTATGTTACAATTCCACTTTAGTACATGAATAAATGAATGCTACATCACTATGCGAACCGTGCCTCATCTTTAACAGGAGGGCCCTTCGCAAATAACACTGACGTCCTTCAAGGGGCAGTGTTTCATACACAGTTTATGCAGTCAGCCATCACAGATAATGTTATCCCACAGGAGAGAGTAATAATCACCCAAGAAGCTGCAACACCCACATACATGCACACCTGACAGGGGCGCCCAACGTTTGCGCAGGGATTTGGGGTGTTTTTGAAGCTTCTGTGCCATGACCACAATTGTGATTGTCATATCATGTTTAACGATGAGCATGCAACCATGCTCCAATGATGTAGTGCCTCGGTGATTTGAGTTAGAGTATAAACATCTTGCATCATGTTTCACACCGTGAGATTCTGAAGCAAAAATAATTAAACATTTGTTCTTCACTGAACATCAGGGGAAAAAAAAACTCACATTTGAGTCTGAAAACAACTTTCAGGTCAAGCAGTGTACATGGTGCACAGTCAAAACAATCCCCAGAAAAACTCAAAAGGGCATTGATGGGAACTGCCTGCCTGCTGGGTGATGTGCTGATCAGCACCTGTGGCTCTCTCCAAGGAGATTGTACCAGTTTCACTCACATCAGCAAAAAAACTGTCATGTGGTACCACACTGGTTTTTTAGCTGGAGGCTAACAATGTCATTTGAAAGCAGAATGATACTCCTGAAATGTCAACCTAGCCCAAAAAACACAAATTTACATTAGCACCTGTACTCCTTCATAGAAACCATTTATTTTGCATACACAATATACACCTGATTTCTTTGCATGCAAAATTTACTGGACTCTCACACAATCTCCTTGGTTTAGGACACCAAAGCATTAGAAGCTGGATTTGGTATTTGACCATTTTTCAGAACAAATTTAGACTTAAAATTCAATAAGCATCAAATGATTACTATTTTTGCTTTCGCTTTTTTCCTCACTTATAGGAGTAATCCAAATTACTGTAAAAATGATTTCACATGCATTAACATGTCAAGATTCCTTTTACTATTAACAGTGGTATTAACAATGTATGACAGTTAAAGTGGACGTCAGGTCCATCATTTTCTTTACAATAGTAAGTTCTACATGCCTTCACAATCTGACCACATGACCAAAGCCAGAAAACAGGTGAGCCGTGATTGGTTGTCAGGTGAGCCTTGAAGGCGTTCATTGTAAATGGAAAGATAATTTTGTTATCCAATTGATCATAGCCAAAATATAAACTTTTGCACCTGAAAATGGTTAAATACATTTAGTATTCCTTTAGACAGGTAAAAAAATGACTCCACACCAACAAGATCTAACTCAATCCAATCAATGACATGACTTTGGAAGATAATTATGCTTGGATAAGTGCCTAAATATCGCAAAAGCATTAGAAACACATTTTTGCATGTCAAATGATAATCATTGCCAATTAAAAGGATGCAACTGTATATTTTAAATGGTCTTTTTCCTATCGCATTGGATTATGCAGGTATACTAAAAGTAGCATGTTCAGTCTCAAGATAAATATTGTCATAACTGACTGCTTTAATTTGTGATCAATAATTCACAGGGCGCTCGCAGCTATGTGCTTTCTGAAAACTAATTTCCTCTATTCCGGTGAGAGAAAACATGCAAAAGAGTCTAATATAACACTATCATGTATGAGATCGCCCGACAAATTTACAAAATCCTCGGCGCGAAAATGATTCGTGTTCACATTTTACCGCTCGTGCTCAGAATGCCTGTGACCCTGTTACATATAATCATCCGATTGCCGGGAAGCAGCATGTGGGCCGTGTACCTCCGCGAAAGAGGGGCGGGGGCTTTGGGGTCTCCGGGAGATAGTGTCTACAGCTTCTGCTAACATCATCAGAATTCAGCACACAGCCCGTAAAATGCAGCAAATGGGCTCTTCATTGGAGTGACAGCTCCGAGGCTGCTGCCACACAGAGCTTCAATTAGCCTGCAAGAACAAGGCAGCTCCCAGGAGACAGGAAAAGCGGCCCACCTCCTTGCACACACTCTACCTTTCCTGCCCACTTGCTTTCAGGTCCCTGCCTTCCTCCCACACATGACCCCAACATCACACCATTTCCTCTTTTTGCACATTTCACTTCAGTGTCCTTCCTTCACACAACACTATCTTCCGGAACCCTCCTGTGCCGCCAGACACATCACAAGCCTGGCGGAAGGACTTTTTGGGTGCTAATGGACACAAAGGGAGGAAGAGTGAAGGTTAAAGAAATGCCAGATTTGGTACACGTAGAAAAGAACAAAAAAAATCAGCATGGATTTTATATATAAGAAATCAAAACATAGTTGATGAAGCAAAAGTTTACACACCCTTTGTTCAAATGTTAAGTCCGTTTTGTGATATAAAAAAATGAGACCTACAGTATAGGGCTGCAACTAACAATTATTTGGAAAAGAAATTAATCTGGCAATTAACCAAGTAATCATCTTTCAAACAATGATGACCCCTTTATCCAAAAAACAGACAGTATTTCAAATTGGCACAAACATAAATTAGTAATGATTAGTCCATAAGCGGTATGAAAATAGGCAAACATATTTATCATTGTTTTCCAGACAAAAAGCAGATTTATTATGATTCAACACAATAAACCTGCTTTCATCCAAGATCACACAAATCAAATAATATTTACTGTTGGATAGCTAAAATTTTGAGTGTTTGAAGAAAAAAAAAAACGAGCAAACAAGCAGATAATCATCTGCCAGGATTTTAAATACCTGATGTTATGGTTACAGTATTTTGTGACTATCTTTTATCATGTTGCGATTTTGCTAAAAACATCCCCTACTTACTTTTATTATTTAAAATTATTTCCATATGTCACTGATCACTTTCAGTGACTTTCATAGTATTTGAAAAATGTACACTGATTTTTGAAATGTACACCGAGCCGCGCAGTGATATCATTAAAGTATGATCTCATATTCACTTAAAGAAATTTATTTAGTGACACATCTTTTTCCAACTAGGATGCGGAGATATATTTTCGTTTTGGCGAAGGATAATTAACAAATTAATTTCAACGAGAAAGAGACGTTTTCTCTGTTTGTAAGCATATGTGTGCCGTGCCGTTAAAAAGACTATTATTTGACAGGGTGCAAATGTGTGTGTGCATTTCTGAGTCAAGGACAATCAGGAACTTGGTTTCAAGGACAGTACGGCTGGCAGTAAGCTCCCCATAGAGCGCTCAAACTCAAAGCTTATCAGTAAAACAACATCTATCAAAGACGTTTATGCTGCCACGAGGCAGCCAAACAAACATTTACGTAAAATAAGCCTCGGCCCTGAGTGTAATGAGGCATGTGGGAGATGAGTGCATCTAAGCACACAGCTCCGTCAAAGCAAAAGTCATATGACCTTCCCACACACACATATTTCAGAATTAACATCCTGATTTATGCCATTTTACTATCCCACTTACAGATTGCACTTTAGCCTGACTATTGCCAGAGGGCACCAAAAGTGCACTTCGTAATAATCATTTTTTCAATCCTCTTATATGTTAGAAAAGAAAAACAATCTAAAACTGAGTAGTTTAACAGTGCCGTCAAACTCATCAAAATAAAAGTTGAGGAAATATTGTCAGTCGATATAATTAAAACTATACATAGGTGGTTTAAAACTATTTATTGAATGAAAAAAAATTAAGACAATGAGAATTCATAGTTGAATTGTCTAGAGTTTATTTTCTAATACTGACACATTACTGCAAAACAACTTAATGTGTGTTTCACTATGCAAAACCAAAATTCACTTGATGCATGGCAGAGCCTCAAGGGACAACACTTTAATTTAAAGACCTCGAGCTTTGCAGTTGCCAAGGTGTGACATCACATATCAATGCACCCCCCCCTCCCCTCCCCCCTTACCCGTCGGCTCAATTTAACCTTTCCAAAATGTTACAGGAAGCCATTTTTAATGACTAACACAACTGTTGACATTCACAAGAGCCAGAGATCTCTCAGAGATGTGTTTTTTTTCTTCCCCCAGGGTAAAGGTATTTTTCGGTAAAGCGCAAAGACACTGAATAAGATATGGTGTATGAAATATGAAATACTGTACTTCAAACAATTTGGTATTCACAAAATCATGGTTGCAGATCTTAGTTTGGAACACATTATCTGTAAAACACAGGATGCAATATGTTACCATCTGATATAAAAATATAATTATGACATTTAGGAGTGTTTAGTTACTTTTGTTAATACCCTAAAAACAGTGTGTGTACAAGACGATGAAGTAAATAAAAAGTGATTTAAATGGACCTATTGCCCCATTTTGTTATTGAATCCTAAATTTTTAAACATACTGATCGCAGATAGCGAACTGCATAAAGCTCTTCTAAATAAATAATTAAAACACAGGTTTTAGGGGAAATCCATGCAGCTTTTAAATCATGCATTTATTAAATTTATTTATTAAATTACCCTTTCCTACACAATTCACAAAATTGGCAATATCCAGCACATTTTGCTTTTGTAAACAAAATGTAATAGTGTTTGTAGTTTCAATTCAGCATGCGGTGCCAAATTTTGAGACTGTCCTCCCATTGAATGTGAGGTCATTTTTTCATGCCTCGAGATACTACTAACGTTTAGTTTTAGATGTAAGCAACCCTATCGGGCATAAGAATAATACCATTGGAAACTTTCCTCCTCTAAATCATAATCTTAACCACAACCGTATAGTTAACCTACACTCAATGAAAAATCACGCCCCTAAATCCTAACCCCAAACGTGTTACTACTATTAAATATGTGGTGTTCCGCTTGTCACTGTTGGAGAAGCTAGACACTCTGAGGTTGCATTTTTTTTTTGGTATGCAATTTCTGTGGCTGTAACTGGAGGACATGATGCAAATTTTCGTGCAAGGGTTTGCACTGGATTCAGGACACTTGTTTTAAATCAAAAACAAAATCTGAACTTCATTCAGAGACAATAAAATAATGACTAATTATTATGACAAAAACACCCCTACCGTGGCATGTTTGCCTTAATGTTAGAAACCATGTTTCCATTGCCTCGGCGAGGAAACAGGCACGAAGATGGATGAGTTAGTGGTAGGTGTGCCTGGTGTGTCTAATACATCATCCTGCCTTCAGCAGCACTGTCACTTGGATTGAATTTACATCAGCAATCACACAAGTGATGCTCTGATGTCCACACCCAGCCTCACGCCCCTTCCCGAAAACACACAGTTGAGGTCAGAGGTTGCAATGATGTGATTGCAGAGTTATAAGACGCCACCCTCCTCTCGGCCAGTCAGGAGATTAATATCGGGGGAACGCTGGCTCAAACCTTGACTCTCTAGCTAGAGTGGGCAAAGAAAGGTCATTGGAGTAGCTGCTCAATGGACCAAAAGATGACCACATAAATGCTCAATTTAATCGAATATTCAGATTACACTTAAAGCTGCTATGCGGCCTTGCAAAGCGCAATTAATTCCGTACCGAGCCGGACAAATGACATTAGCTTGGGGTCCTTCGGCGGGTTAAAGGCTTACATTAGCTTCTCATCGATTGATGGGAGTGAAGGCACAGCAAGGCGGCCATATTGTGTTCGCCGGGTACATCACATAATCAGATAAGGTCGCCAAATGAAGACGTTAACCCTTCAACCCTTTTTTGTGCAAGACAATGCTGTGCCCCTCATAATGGACTGCTGTGCATAAAGGGGAAAGATTATATCCTATTAGCTGGGGCCGAGCTAATACAACACACGCAACACAATAGCTGACTGCCAAAGCCTTCTTTGTGAGGCAGCAGGAGCAGCAGTAGGAGCAGCATCTGCATCCAGAAAGGAGGGAATAAGAAATAAATGTCTTTGTCCACCCATTTCGACTCCAGCTGTGTCTTGAAGATATGGCGTCTTCAAAGAGAAGCCACACAACTCCCAGCTTACACGCAAGGCTCTTATCAAACAGCAACAGCAGTGAGGTAATTGTTGGTAAATTAGCCAAAAATAAGCCTGTAAGAAGATTTCTAAATGACTTTGCTGGTTGTCAGATGTCATGGAGTTGCGACAAGAATACAAATATTTCAATAGTGAGACAGTAGCATTCTTCTCAAAGGTTTTCTGTGCGGTTTCATATTTGCGTCCCTCTAAGTAAAGAGAGTGAGAACCGTGGGTTGCATTGGCACTTGGTGTGTTCAAGGTCTATTAAGCTCACAGCTCTGCCTGAAACGCCCCTAAGCCTCCGCCCACTTTGCAGCTACATGCAGCTTTTGTCTTTCAAGGACAGCTTCCGTCTCACCCGCCTTGCCTGGATACAAGTCAATGTACAAGCACATGAATATGTTCAGGTGATGCGGGACTTATTTCAGAAAAAAAACCCTAAACAGGAAAAATGGGACTGGTCCAATAGATTTTGGTCTACTTGCTTCCATTGAACAAGAAACCTCATCGTTTTCCCAGAATTGATGTGTTCAGGGTTGTCGTTTTGGATGAGCCTTATTCACATTAATGCTAACTTTGTTTTAAGGCTCGTCTCCAAGTACATTTTTCCATACACAACGATGTAAAATCATCTTTCCCCAATGAAAGGAACAGAAATGCTATTCATCTGCTTTACCTCCACCAAAAACTATCAATTTTGTAATTGTTGTTGAATTCAAAGTTATGTAAGAAATTGATTGATTATGAACAATAAATTATTAATTTGAGAATCGGTACATCATTTCATTCTTATCACATTTCACTGCACCCTTTTTGGTGGACCCACCTTGATCACCAAGAAGCAGTGTAATACTGTGCAGTCATGCAGACACAAACAAAAATAGAGATTTCTTATTCTAATACAACTAAAGAGTGAAAAACTGAGATGCTCTCAATTGTAGTCATTGTCTGTAAAGGACAGATATTTGCCAGTGAGTCGTGATATATTATCTATCTAAATGTGTTGCTGCACCAATTGTGTTGAAATACGCACTGCTTCTAAAACCTCAACTATTGATGCTAGCATGTCAACAGCGATTGAAAATATCCACCAGCATTAAAGCAAGATGATATTTTCATCAGGAAAAGCTTTGCTGATTTAAATCCACAATTGACCCTGATTTGACTAACTTGACCCAAGGGGGGGAAACACACACACACAAGTAAGCCCAAAACAAAAATATCTTCGGGGAATATTGAAGCAATTGGGGAAATGTTTCATGCAAGCTCAGAGAACAGAAAGGCGAAAGGAATCCACTTATTGTTCAAAAATACTTAACCGTCGTTAAATGAAAAATCAGCCACTAGATGTCACTGTGGCCACACATCGTCCTCTATTATGCTTGAGACGTGCTGTGCTTTTGCTGGTGTGCACACATGGGCTCACACAAGTACTGTCTGTTCTGAATGGTTGAATGGTGCGTGCATAGCTGTGTGTGCAGGTCCAGTACGCTCATCTCTGTCTTTCTATCCTCTCAAGACAACAGAGCCCGGCGGCTTACAATTACTGCATATAATGCACCTCTGCTGGAGCAGGACTGAATATAATATTCTGCATCTGAACCTCAGGTCCTGCCAATAGGGAAGGAGGCATCCCTGCTGATAAAAAATACATGAATGTTACAGTTAATATTGAAAAACCAGACTATTCACAAATCCCATACAAACTTCATACAAAAAGATATGATAAAACTTTTAGAGGCATTTTATCAAAAATATTTAAGCAGAAATCAGAGGTTATGTTGTAGATGATGGCATACAACGAAATCACAGATGGAGAACATGTCTCTTTCCCCTTTTATCTTCACACTTCTGAAAGCACAGTGACGGTATGAATTAACTTGTCTGCTGCCATCAAGCTTGTGTTTGCACTGACTGGCAGAGGAAAAGTAATCAGGCCCTTTTGAGGGCAGCCTTTGCAAAGAAATCAATAGCATATAAGAAGGCATGATGAATTTGAAATTCTTGCTCAGAGTAGATATTGATCAGTCCAAGCCCAAACATGTAGATGTGCACGCAAGCACACACATGTACATGCCTCAGGTTATATGATGAATACAAAGCTTTTCGCCCAGTGATGTCCCCCATTTGATATTACCCACACTCCTGTCACATCTCTATAGATTTGGGATCAAATTTGGGTGAGCCTGATACATAGGGCTGGGTGTGGTGCTCTAGTAGGACAACATGATCTTCTGGTTTGCCTCAAGCAGGAGAAATGGCTCCGCCTCTGCAATTCCTTACAGATCGGCCACTTAATACCAACAAAGTCAATGCATTAGCGCTGCTATCACTTTGCTCAGCACGTGCAGATATAAAATCCTGATTATAATCCTGTGGATAAGTGGCCCAAATACACAATCAAGAGGGAATAACATGGTAGCCACATAATATGCAACCAAATACCCATCACCGTGTATCTTGTGTTATTCAAAGTGCCAAGATCCAGCCTCCCTTTGGTCCATCAGACGTGTGCTGGAAGCGATTCTCCAGACTCCAATGTAATATCATTAGAAGCGGATACATTGATATATAGCTCTCATCTGTGATTATATTTCAGACTCAGAAGTTGATTTGAGCAAAGTTCAATTTCCGGAGCTTAACCAGGTGGCTGGAAAACAGAGCATAGCAGTTGGTTTAGAGGTGCAATGACTGATAAATAGGTCATTGATTTCCAAATTAATAAAAGTAAATATTTGTAACAATCAATGAATTGTTTTGTAAAACATTTTATAAAACATTAACTTTTACTTTGAAAAACAATAATCATCATTTTTGGCTATGTCTTGACATGTTACATAGCAAACACAGAAACATATATAATTCATGTCAGTTTAAAATATTGACATGTTTTTGAGTAAAGGTATACAAATAAATACTAACCTAACCCTAAACCCCTAAACCTAACCCTAACTTTAACTTTATTAATCCAAATCCTAACTTTAACCTTACTAACCCCAACACTAACCTTACTAACCCTAACCCAACATAAGAAACCCTGACCCTAAATCTAACCCAAATAATCCTAACCCTAACCCCAGGAAACCCTAACCCTACCCAAACCCTACTAACCCTACCTAGAAAACCCTAACTCTAACCCTATTAACCCTATCCCTAACCCTACTAATTCTAACCCAAGACAGGAAACCCTAACTCTAACCCCAGGAAACCCTCCCCTAACCATACTAACCCTAACCCATTATAGAAAACCCTAAACTTAACCCGCACATCGTACCCGTACCGCCCAGGCAAGTGTAAATATAAGCCAATCTTATTCAAGGATATGTTCACATTTTTGACTTTTGGTTTCGTTCTGGGGTTGAGGATGAGAGATTTTGCAAAGTCGGGCAAGTACACAGCAACATTTCATTTATTAGTTACACAGTTTGACTGTAGAAATTGACTAAGTGGCAAATATGTGTGATTGGGAACACACTGCTGGACAACGTTGTAGTACATTATTCACCCATGAGCCAAACTTGTGTCATGAGTAGTTTGTTTTTCTGAGGGGACTGATTTAATAAGTGACAGGGGTATTATTCCAGTATGTGCTCTCTTGACTTGTCTTTTACTTTGTTGGCAATTCCAGTTCATTTATATGTTAGTAATATCTGTTTTTGGCTTCTTCAGGCACCCCGCCTCTGACTGCGATTATTGATCACTACAACGTTAGATTTTTTTGTTAATGTTTCATTGTGGCACTTGGCTTTAGAATAATGAACGGGGCACAGCAACCACATGGTGAAAGGTGGGGTTTCAAAAAACAAGCACTTTTGCTTCCCGATTAGAAATCCAGCCATCAAAATAAAGCATATTTAATAAGAATTTGAATTCCAAATGTGCCAAAGGTAAGATTACATGATGTAAATGCATACATTAACTGTGGAATACTTCAAATGGCATAATTTAGGCCCTTCAATATTTGCTTACTTGGTCTAGGCCACCTGTTTTCTTATATAAAGTCACATACCCATGCGGCTTTCCATCAAATCCAAATTAAATGTACCTTTTTCATTCTGTAGCTTTGGTCAGTCTCTTTACATTTCAAGGCTGTGAGGAGCAATTTATGATTCCATGCAGCCAACAAACTGACCTCCCCCCTTCACTGCAAATAAAAAGCCACTGAGTGCTACCAAAGCATCCAGCAACTAGTTGCAGCGGAAGACCCCCACCACTCCAACTTCACCAGAGCTGTCCATGGTGCTGAGGAGAACAAAAGCATCAAAGGGGAGCTGGCCATCTCACTCCTCTCACATGGGGAGGGGCTGCACAGCGAAGGGGGAGGCACCACGTGTACTTGATTCAATTAAGCAAGCTGTAAGGCCTCCCCTGGGAGCAGCCTGCAAAGGCGGTGGCTGCAGACCCAGCTAACAAAGATGTTCAACCCATCACTTGCACCTTCTGAATTCGCCTCATTAGTCCATCGAGTACGAGTTGAAACATCTCAAACATTGTCCCTCTGCATGCAACAAAGATAGGGAGAATTTCTTTATCAAATGCATGTCTGAGAACTTCTCATTCACTACCAGACAAGATAAAATTGTTTTTTTATATTTTTTAGCTGTCCAGTTAAACAAATATTTAACGTCTGAATTGCCAATGGCAGCAAATGCGTTAAAGACAACACTACTCGAGGATTTTCACCCAACTAGGGAGTTTTGGATAGCGGACACTCTCAGTATTGTGAAAATTGAACACTTAGCCAATTTGTATTTCAAGAGACAAAACATAAGCTATACAAAACCTCAAAAAATCCCACAGATGTATTGATACGTCCAGACATTCAGTCCCAGCTTTCTATTTATATTTTTTGATACTTTTTCAAGCTTTGGGTCCGAAATTGTCAGGAATTGAATGAGCTTTTACTTTTTTCAGTTTTTTTTTCTTCCCCAGAATGGCTACTTTCTTTGACAGTTTCAACCAAAACAGAAAAAAATCCAAATGAAAAATAAGCTAATGGCAATTTATCTGTCAGCGTAATCCATGTGACTGGTAATAGAAAAAATATCTTCCAGAAACCTCACTCACGTCCACTATCTCACTTGCTTTACTGCATCTTTCAAAGTTACCTTTAGATCACAGGGACTAAGCTTATCATTTAGCCTACGCTGTCGTCAGCACAGGAAATACCTTGGCAACATTTATTGAGTGTGTGTGTGTGTGTAACAGCACATGTGTTCTGGGATGTCTGCATTTGCATGTTGTCATAAATGCTTTTTAGCAAGTGTGGTATTTTCGAACGGAACGAAAATGAGAAACAATCTGACGTGGTTGACTGCGACACTATTTCTGTCGACACCTGTTTCTCCGGGGTTTTCCTCTCTAGCTAGTTGTCAAACAAATGAGAACTGAGGTTTTTATTTTCTAAAAAATAAACAATCTTCAACTTGATCGCAATATAATTTATTTTTCCCTCCTGGAATCCTTGCCAACCAAAAGAAAAACAAGTATCCTGGCGCCTAACAACTGTTGTGTCATGAGACCACTTGGTTGATTTTAGCCATCATAGGAAATAATTACATTGCCTCCATCCAGATACACACTTGGCCCAGTCTGGCCCCATGTAGCTTCAATGCACCAATAACACTTGTCTAAATGATTGCACGGCACTTTACTGCACACCTGACAGTCCTCATTTATTCCTCCAGCCAACTGGAAAGAAAAAACACAAATTAATCTGGCACTTTGGGCTCCCACCCCGCCTCTGTGAATAATGTATTAGTACTCCCTCAAACCATGACAGCACCTCCCTTCCCCCAAATCATCACCATTATTCAACCTGCTTTGTATGTCTCTCAGGCTCAGACAATGCTACTAAATAATCATACCTTTACAGGAAATGCACTTTATTAGGTACACTCTAAAAGTCTAATGAAATACAATATGCACACTGCATGAACAGGTCTGCCTTATATATGATTCTAATCTTTAATTTCCAAAGTTTACTCATCACGTTAGACTTCCAAAGTGCAATCAAATGTAAAATATAGACTATTTCGTTGCCATGTCTGTGATTTATTGTCAAAATCATGTCATGATACGTAAAAGTCAGTCCTTCTGCCCAAATGATCTAGTTAGTAGTCCGGCTATTAGAACAGCAGCTCTGTGACAATTAGCACTTGTGCGCCCAAAGCCCGGTAGCACCTCTCCCTCCCCAAAGGAGAGTACACATTTCAGGCCTCACACTCTCTTGTGTGCCATTATATTTATGTAAATTAGACAAAAATCTGGGGGCATCCTTTCCTGTTAGTGCTAATTAGCGATGAGTGCTATACCGTATACATTATGTATGAAGTCTCTCTCCAAGCAGCTATGCATTCTGACCTTGAACATAAGGCCCAGTCTAGCGGGTCCAATAAAATCACCCTGCCATTTCATCACGAGCCACGAGGATGCGCGGAGTAGATAAATGGAGCAGGCAGCTATGTGGTAAAATGCATCGAGATTGCCGTTAACAGTGAGTAAAGCATAATTTCCGAGCCTATAAAGAAGGAGAGTATTGGACAAAAATGTGGAGAAACAACGATTAAACTTCAAATTTAATGGCGTCTTGAGGCGAGCAGGAGAAATATTGTTTATAGTATGTGGAGATGAAGAATGGAGGCTAGTTATTGAGCATCTTTTTGTGGGAATTTGGCAAGTTTAAGCACCAAAACAGACACAGAGACAAAAAAAAAGTACTATATATATCTGGAGGGGTTATTACCACTTAGAGATGCAGAAACGTATGCTGTCATGTAGGAACACAGCTGTGAAACGTTTTCAGCGTTATCTTTCGCCTTCTTAAGTGTCACATGATAGGTAAAAACTCTTAGAAATGTAAAGATTTTAAAGTTTTTACTTTTGAATGTTAGTTTTTAAGTAGTTTAGTTTTAAGTTATTAAGTCTCACACCGTCTGAGGAAAACAACCGTGGGTGGAAATTAAATCGTATCTGATTCTACAACAAAGTAATCAACAGATTAATGGATTATTGAAAAAAATCATTCGTTACACTCCTCCAATCATGTTAGACATCACATATTATAAAGTATGAAAATTAGATGTTCACTTAAATAATTCCACATTCAGCATCTTCACCAGAGGCTGCAGTTCCCCCCAGAGAGCATCCCTCGGGAAAGACATCCTGATAGCAAAACAAGGGAGAATAACAACAACTACTAATGGCTAACGCAAATTATAGATTAAAAAAAAAAAAACATGTGGATGCATATTTGGTTCATGGATGCATTCATACTGCTCAGTCTGCTTTTAGATGAACAGAACCAGGCTGATTTACGTGAAGATCAACAGTTGGCACAGGCAGTGTGATCCCAGCAGGATGTGCTGTTGTGGCCTGGCTGGGTCGAGAGGGTGCCCAGCACCTGGCTGGCGTCCTGGGGGGCTAGCAGATGGTATCCACAAATAAGTCTTCACTCCCGCGGAGGGGATGCAAAGAATGTCTGAGGGTAGCTACAGGTAAATAGCGGAGGCGCAAGAAGGCTAAAATGTATCCCAAATGACCGCTATGCTTCACACATTGATCTGGATTCAAACAAAAAAATACAACTCTCTAATAACATACATCATCGGTATGCTATTTCCAAACAACACAAAATGTGCTCATCCACATGGACCTTTGAGCTTAAAATGTCATTGGTGCAGCGTGCAAAAAGGTCACCCGTGACACTGGCTTCAGAGCTTCTTATTGATTCCCAATCCAGCGCCGCTATGCCTAGCAATTACAGATGGCACCAAAACGCAAATTATTCAGTGTGACTGGACTTGTAATGTGGTGACGATGAATGAATAATTTCATCTAAGGTCACAGACTCCTATGTGAGTTGTTGTGTAAACAAGTTCTTTGAATTCAAATTCTGCTGCAAAGATACACACAGAACTTTACATTTCCTACTGTGTTATTTAGCTAATACTACTTATTAAAGGTAAGTATTTTATTATCAGGAAAGTCAACTCAAAAATGTTCTTTACAATAATATGTTCTATGCAACTCTACTACTCTAAACACTCTGATTAATATTGCCTTTGTGGAATTTGTGTTCAAACTGTTGGGTGCCGATGTAACATGTTATTGGGTTAACTTCAAATACCTTCAAATTTATTGTTCATGTTTGGAGCAGCAAAAATGGATTGAAAACTAATCGAATATAAAAAAAAACGTTAACGATTAATTGGATAATCGATTAAACATGTTGAGAACTATTGTAATTTAAAGTTGTCCAAATCCTCGGAATTTTGGCCTTTCAACATATTCAACTCGTTCTATTGCCCTCCATGGAAGCAGACTTGTTATCTTTTTGTTTAATCAAAACATAACCTACGCGATCCTTTACATTGGAAACAATTTGAAAAGTGTCGTGTCCCTAAAGATATTTTGCTCATCTATTACCCTACTGTCATCTAATAATTAATTCTCAAACAAAATTTCTACCATCGGAACCTGACAATCATGAATTACAGGCGAATTAAATTAACATTTATAACAATTGTGCAATAACAGCATAGCTATATTCAGCATTAAAACATCAAAATGTGTTTATAGCAAACAATAAATATTTTTCATGTACAATTAATACCTTTAAAAAACATTTTGATACGTGTTCTCAACTGACAATTACATCACATGTGCTCAGGGCTTTGACAATTACATCACATGTGCTCAGGGCTTTGGCAACAACCACTCACAGCTGAGCTTGCAAATATCCAATTAACAAACACGTAGCAAGTGGATAAATTCTATTTTTTATTAATTCAATTCCAACTATGTATTATACGTCTTTACAGTGTCCAGATATTCAATCCCTGGTATGCCGGTGTGTGTGTGTGTGTGTGTGTGTGTGTGTGTGTGTGTGTTTGTTTTATTACATTAGAGGTTTTGAAAACAGCTGTCAACAAATGAGTTAAATGAAACTAATTGTACACAAAAAATAATGTAATTCTCAAATTAGCCATAGAGGAAATAACTGTTAAATGATGAAAACGGCTAAAAAGAGAATAATTACGGTTAACACCATTATTTATATTCAAGGTACTTTTGAGGGTTTTTTTGTGTGTAAAATGACAAATTGTGACATAAATGCATATGTTTGGGATCCTGCATTAAAATAAATTATGTGCATATTTATAAGCAACATAATTCTATTTCTCATATATGACTTTCAGAATGGTGTAGTATTTCTGCTTTTGAATATTACTAGAGCAAACTACATCATTCTAAACAGATCCATGCTGTTATTATGTAAGATGTAATCTATTGACTGCATGAGCACAGATGGAGGCAGAGCAGGATGTACCAACCTGTGTTTCTGCCCATGTGCATTTACACACACGGGCATAGGCGCCTACATGGCCGATAGGCTCATATGCACGGATGCATTTGTGCACACCACATACACACAAACTGACAAAGTAGAAGTATAAAGCCACGGACATCTTGTACAGAACAGGACGTGACGTATTGGTCTTTTAAAAACGTTTGTTTCACAGAGATCAGGAATCCCAACCTGCCATACTCTGTAATCAAAGCCTTTTGCTTCCTGTTTTTCGCGGCGATGCAAAAGCAGCCAGACACGTCGATCAAAGGCGGACTGTGGTTCACAGAGACATGCAAGGCCACGCACGATAATTAGTGCACCCGGACGATCAATACACCTTGTACGGGAGGGGGTTGAATGCAGTAAAAAGCAATCTAAGGAAGAGTTGGAAGAAAAGCGCAAAGCGTTGCAAAAGCCGAACAGGCGGGGACAATAGATCGTTGGGAGGGATTCAACTCAATGTCGAGCTTTTTCAATCCACATCACAAATATTTATAACACAATGCAAGAATGAATAGTGATGCGCCCTATCGATTCCTGCAAAAGCTACTGAGAGCTCCCGTGTGATTGGACAGACAAGTGGTAAAGACTTGGGAGACGAATGGCAAGATGTAAAGGAAGAAGACGGATAGATGAATGCAGGGGATCGATCTTCTGTGTAAGAGTAGAGCTCCCGGAGGGCGGGCGGGCCTTTTTAGCATCGTGTGAGCAGAGAGTGATGATGGGTTTCCGGAGACTTGTGCCGCATGGGCCAAGACGCAAAATGAGATGTGTGTGCCGGACTATACGGCATGGTGTGGCGTGACAGACGGCGAGCGCTAGCGATAAACAGATCTCAATGAGAAAGGAGGGGAAGACAAACTGGCTCTATATAGATGAGCTCCCTGCCATGTTTCTGGGAGGACAGCCATGCCCGGCCCACCCTTGGGCAGTTTTTTTTTAGCCAACACGGACATTTTCATTTTAGTTGGATTAAGCTATAGATACATAATTGCATCCTGATTTCAGCATCAAGATCAATCTAATCTAAATGATTCAAATAAGCACAGACAGATTTTGATGGCCTTCTTGATTCACTGCCCTTTCTTGAGAGCAAACAAAAACAAAAAAAGTCATGTTTCTTCTGTGGCCTATGCCCAAAAAATCAGCTGTCAAATACTGTATATTCAGTGTGTGACACAGATACAAGACACCAATGTAAGATGGGTGACTGAAACATGATTTTGTAGAAATGGTTAATTAAATTGCTTCCCAGCTTGTGAAGAATCTAATGTCACTCACACCCAGACACGTGTTGGCTGCCATCTGTGCAACAGATCTGACACATAGTAGAAAACACATTTGAAAACTGTATCAGTATTACTGGTATGTTGGTGTCATACCGAAACCTAATAAGTTATGATTTGGTAAATTTAACATTTTTTCAACAATCTTTATAAATCCTTGCAATAATCCTTTCAACAGTCTTTGCAAATCCACACGTTGGTATTGTTTTACGTAAGATCGAGCAATCCAAAATGTTGAAAATAGCTTTCTCTGTTTGATAACGCAACGTTAATGGTTGAGCAAACGTGACATTTTGGGGATTTCTTGAAGGTGATTAATTTGGAGGAAGAATGCTTTCAGCCTGATGGCAAAACATCAAGTTCAACTACTTAAATCTTGAGCTTTCTTTATTATTGGAACAAATGTTGAGAAATAGGCACGTGGGGCAAAGCTGACAGGTAAATTTGAAGTAAATATGTCCTACATAAATCACATGCTTGAAAACAAGATTTCTACGCAACAAAAATTAATACTTTATTTGCCGGTATGTATTTTGTAGTTCATTCTCAAATCATTGCACCTTGAGAAATTCTTCCACACTTTAACCATGCTTGATATTGGCATTTCATAAGACTTTCCATATATTTAGCCAAGTAAAATTGATATTTTTCGTGCATAATCAATTCCTTTCAAATTTGCTGTCGACTGAGTATAACACCACCAGGGCTGAAGGCTTGGGTAATGACCAATCACAGATCACCCATTGGTTGATGTAACATTCAAAAGCTGAGCTATGATTGGCCGTTACCTGACCCGTCAGCAGACGGTCATTTTCAGCAAGCAGCAAAGATATTAATTGTACATGAAAAATAATTATAAGTAAATAAATAATTATATATATCTTTGATACAAGCACCACACACTTCACAAGTTTGCCAAAATATGCTGTGTAGATTCCAGCTTCCTAACAAAGAACACTAAAAACCATCATTCAGATGGGGAAGATTAAACATCGTTCTATTGATGGTACACAAAAATGAAAGTACTGTATTTTTTTTGTGTGACCCGTGAGCTCAATTCCATTATCAAGCAAAGACTTCATGATTTAATCATAAGACTTTATCCAGACGTGACTAGACCCGCAATGGTGACTCTCAATTACATATTCACATCCCAGAGTGGTGTTTTTTAGCCTAAATTGTACAGAACAGATGTCCATTGTCCATCCTAATTGATGTCAGAGCCCTAAGGGGCATCGCTCCATTGCAGGATGTGCCTATCCCGCTGCGCATTTGTCCAAAAGAACCTCGCCCAGCAGCTGCACAACACAGCAAATGCATATTGATTATGCTGCTCATGGAAGCAGAATAAAATCCAGGGGCGTATTTTTCTGTCTGACTCATCAGAGAGCGAGTTGGGGGCTAGAAGGGTCGAAAGAAAATAATATTCCTGCACCGGGCAACAGAAGCTTTAAAAGCAATCTGATTTATCGAGTAGGAGCGGGAAGGCAGATCGAGCGTGAACACACATCTCTACTGAGCAGGTTAAGTTATGCAGCATCACATGCTGCCTGATGGCTCCTGGTGGGCAGGCCATTACTGAGAAGCTTATTTTTTACACATCAAATTGTCACATTGCTTGATGAAGGTCAGTGTTGATTTTTGCATTGGTCCATGCAAGGACAGCCAGAGATAAAACTTTTAAAATGTTATCATTAATTGACAAAGAGGCAGGGTACAATGGACTATTTTCCGGTCGATCATATGAGCACATGATAATGTCTTTATCTTAATGGTGGTGCTCCGTTTTAATATGTTTCGGCCATCTTTCCCTGTCCTTTTATACTGTATGTCTGCTGCCGCACACACATTTTGCCAAGGAAAGTGCACTATCATGATAATAAATGAATTATATTAATTGTATACATATTTAGGATATGCATTCCAGTTAGAGTACAAAAAGGTAAAATTAAGGCAGATTGAAGTTTTGCGAAGATCTCAACACAGCATATCCTACAAGATTATTGTTGAGGTCTAATAATGAGTCATGTGACCTAGAAATATAATCTGTGAAACTGGAATTTGAAAATAACAGTTCTAAAATTGAAGAGTGTAATTTCCCCATTGAATATATTAATTATCCATTAATTTTTTTCAGACAGATATTTCATAAACTACAGCGCTTGGAGAACAAACTGCCCACCGAATACACTACAAATATATACACACTACTAACAACTAACTATTCACCAATCCATATATAATCTCACTTATGTTTGATGGAAAAGTATTCAATCCAATTAAAAAAAAAAAACAACTGCATCTGGCTTGCAGGAACAATTCAACGTGTGCCGAGTGTGTCCTACAAGTGTGGGTGAAATACGGCTGCCTTCCTGTTCACAGTAAGAGACCTCAGCTGGAAATAGAGTAGTGAGCTAGCACAATAAAAACAAAGGAAATGACTTCAATTTGGCACTTGGATCCAGTATGTTTACTGCCACAGCGGGGCAACGATCCATTAAGATATAATTTGTGGAATGAAACCTCTTCTATTCATTCACTGCCTAATGTACGAGGCAAGAGTTGATCATGTTGAAGGCTAGTGATGCTGATATATGTCTTTTGAGATTTAGAATGAAAATCCAAAAGATTAATATAAGCAGGGACTTGACATACAGTGATTATACCTCGTAGGTCTCAGGAGGGTCCTCCATTAACAACAATGTACAAATCAATGTTTATAACCAACATAAAAAAACTGCAAACTAGGAAGTCCCCTCCAAAGCACAATGCAGCCATAAACTACGTTCTTTTTTAGGAGTATAGGTGCAGCCTAGAGCTGATTTAACATCTCGCCCCAAACTTGACCCTGGTAGATTTCCTCAAATATAATAAAAACATTTTTTATCTCAATGATTAAATGGACACATAATGTTTTCCGTGATTTTTACTATTCATTTACTTCAACGCAATCTATATAATTTCTCAAACTACGGCAAATCATTTAATATGAAAATATATTCAACAAGTCAAGAAATTAAAAGAACAGGGAGATTAAGATTTCTAATTGACTGACGTAATTAAGAGGAATTTTATCTCACCTACAACTTTCTGGGGGAAAAAAAAAATCCCTTAACCAGTTTTCTTTAAATTTAAAGTTAGGGGTATTCGTTATTGTGATTGATCAAAACATTTACATACAACTGCAATCAAGTGGCTTCAGACAGACCCAGTTTAAACATCTATTGTATAATAAGCCGTACTTGTATATAAGCTGCAGCAGCAAAAATTAAGCACAAAGCAAAAAGTCACAGATAAGCCGCACTAGACTAGACAGTAAGATGTAGGTCGTAGCATCAGATATTTACGCAGAAAGCTGGTATATGGAAGTTTAGAAATTTTTTTTATTTAAAACTATTTTTAATTGCCTGTTTGCAGCATCTTTCTATCTTCAACAGACTGAACATGTTTTTGTAAATGAGAGATGGATGGCTAATTTCAACATAACACCGACAGAATACCGCAGGGTTAATAGCAGTTGGAAAAAAATATGTGTGTATATGTTACAAACGTTTTATGCATATATTTTGATTTATATTTTTTAATACTATATATTTAAAACTCTTTTTGAGCACAGCCATTGATTCACATCTTTTCAGTTCTATAAATTGACACCGTAAACAGATACACACATTTGCTTTACCAGTGGATTGTCTCCTGCGAGCAAAGAAATAAAAATAAAAAAAAAAATCTGACAAATAAGCCACACTGGACTGTAAACCGCAGTCCTAGTCGCAGACCCAAACTTGCCCTCTCACCCAAAACAGGAACCTGTCAAGCAATGCAAAACACAAGGACAACCAATCAGTGTCCACTTCAGCACAAGAACCTTAAAGCAAAAAAAACAAAACAAAACACAGACCAAATCAGCATACTCATTAAATTAGGGGTTAAAATTAGATTAAGGCAATTTAAAAAAAAAGTTTTAACTATTACTCTAATTAAGTGATTGCAAATAATCTGTTAATCTGATGCTCAATTATAACTACATAAAATGACTAAATATAATTTGGACAATTTGGTAATGTGTCACATGATATACCCTATGTGATGTTTTTGTCTGAATAAATGAGAAAGCAAGAATGAATGAAAACAAATAGCGGAAGATGACTTTACTGAGGAGAGGCAACAGCAAATGTAATGGGATACACACAGGAAAGGGTAAAGAGAACATAGATTATTCATGTCTATTCCCAAAGTAGAAAAGGCTCCTTTTTGATGAATGCTGCCCGGGGCGCTCCTCCCTACTCAATACCAACAGACCCGGGCAGCCCAGCCTCACGCTGCTACACAGACACTCAGACACCATGATGAGTTCCCCCGCCATCACAGACAAGGCCGGCGGCTTTCATCTGCTCGCTGTAGTCAGCGATGATGATGTGGGGTCCTGGCCGAGCTGATCCCACATTTTAAAACAGTCTATTCAAAAGTTGGGGTGAAAAGTAATCACATTTACGGCGGTTTAGGAGCGTGGACCTAGTGCAGTCTTTCTCAAATAGTGGGGCAGAAAAGGTGATAAGGGGGGGGGTGACCACAAGAAACAGGTTTAAAAGTTAACATTTAGGCTAATGCATTAACATTTGTTAAAAGTTACGTTATATTGCTTTGTTTCATTAATATTAAAAAGGACACCACATTAGGCATACTGACACCTTTTTTTTTTTTTAAATAGATAATGATCTTATTTATAGGCACTGCAGCAAATTGGGGCCCGTAAAATGTTTTCTCTTTCGCGGGGAATTAATGGGAGAAGCACTGGCTTAATGTGTGAAACGTGCATCCTTCTACAAGCGTTATAAAACAAACACATTTGATTGTGTATTTGCCAGAATGTGTATATTGTTGTCATATCAAATTGCTAGGCCCCTGCCTATGACGCCAGGCATTCAATATATGGCTGAAAAGTGCATCAGCATACGTGGCTCTCCTTTCCCCACATGCAAGGGCATTACAGGTAAACCCTGTGCTTGGACTCACTTTAAAGTGAAAATGAATATCTTTTGGCACACCATAGTGAAGAGTGGCAATAACAAACCTGCCCAATTTGAATGATTACCAAAAATCGCTAAGTAAATCCAATAGGAATCATTCATGTCATTTTCAGTCAATAGCAAGTGGTAAAATGTGTTTTAATGGTGTTAATTGTGGGTGAAATATAATTTTATCATCAATTTATAGACAATATATGAAATTTTGATTGCTAAAATGGCTAAATAAGTTCAGTATTCCTTTAAAGAATAATGTCAGTGCTGAAGGAATTTCTACAGTAGGTGTATATAAAAAAAAAAAATAGCGCTTTTAGGAGGCATCACTAAAATAGTTCTGCCTCGACATGGGCTGTGAACTGAAAATGAACTCAAACTTCCTCTGGCTTCGTTTAAAAGGCCTATCCGCGGACAGCATGTGTCTGCCAAATTTCTTTAGGCAGACTATTTGAAAGAAGTCGAATGAAGGGCGGACCAGCCTATTGTGGGTCAAACCTCAATAACACACGCCGCCCGCAGCCAGTGACGTCGCACAGTCTGTTATCATGTCTGGGCAACTGATGAGAAAATGACTGATGCTGAGATTTTCACACTTGTCACACATTCCATACCACATACCACGAAAGAGGCGAATAAAAAGCAGTAATGGCCAGCTAGCCATTCAAAGTACCTTAGCAACAGTTGTGTCGCCGAGTCGATTGTCAACGTGTGGCTTTGCTGTCCTCCAATTATGTTGGCTTGCCGCAAATGGGAGGAGTCATCCATAAAGGTGAATGCAGCAGCCTTGTGAACAAAAGAGAGAATTCAGGAAAAAATTGCTGGGCTTAGGCCATCAGCATTCACTTCACATTTGCTGCTATCACTCCCACACTCAATGAGAGTGCAATGTCGCCTTGTATGTAATTATTCTGTCATTTTGCAGAAACAGTTGTATGAATGAGCCGACCAATAAGCATCAGCTCGAATGTTTTTTGTCTAATCTGGTATTACGAATCACTAATAAAACTGTCCAAAAACACGACAGTGGAACATTCCACTAAACTTATTCACACAACAGTATTGCCACCATAACATTATTTTTTAAATCCCCTAAAGACTCAACTGACTTTATATAACAAAAAAAAAAATGTTTGTATTACGTGACTCAAACAGTTTTTTTTTTGTTTTTGTTTTCAGGTCTACCACGCCCATTGAATTCAATACACAAAGTGAAGCTGGATTTTTCTTACAGTATTTAGCCGAGTTGCACTGACTGCTCTGCCTCCCTGTCGGCCTGCAGCTCCAGGGAGTTCAATGGAGAGTCTCTCCTCCTGGGAGATTGCTGTGCGTAGGTTGGTGTTTGCAACCACTCAGTCCTGACTCCCACCCACTGCAGCAGAGATTTCTTGTTATATGCTTTCTCCGTATAAACAATATTGTGTAATTAAGCCACTGATGACAAGCAGTAAAAAAAAAAAATAGGGGTGTAGGATTAATTCATATCAATTAATTACAGTCAGTTAAATCACTATTTTAATCATGTTTTTTAAAGTTCTAATCTTTAATGTTATGTTTTCTTAATGGTAATAGATACGTTTTTATGCATAAGGCTTCTTTTGCTTGAGTTGCCAGGGGTTAGAAAACAAAGGTCAATAAGCACCCTGAAGTGGGCACTGATTGGCTGTCATTGTGTTTGACATAATGTGATAGGTTCCTGTTATAGGTAAGAGGGCAAATTTGGCAGCAGAAGGGAGATGTGAAAATGGAGAGTATGTGAGAATTTTAGATCCGTAAATAAAGCTTTAAAAATGCCGCGATAGCTCCTCTGATAAAAGTTGTGTATTATGCATTCATTGCAGTCAGCAGAAGGTAAATGGCACTGCAACAGTCAAAGTCCGTTAAAGTCAATAAATGTTTAATACATGTTTAAGTTGTTGTAAATCAATCTTTTGATCTGCCATAATAACAGAATTTACCTAAATAAAAAATAAGCTTAAAATCTCTTTTTTTTTTATTTAGGTGAAATAAACAAAGAGCTGAATTAGATCAAAACATTACAGCTCTTAATTACGCTCATTTTTTAAATTGCGTTCACATTCACTGCCATTGATGGCTATTTATATCAGCGACGCACTTTTACTGGGCTGGCAGTGAGTGACTTGATATGTTCGCGATACAAAAGTCACGTCAAATTTGTTTGTTTTGCCCTAAAAAAGTATTTATGCTCAGTATATGTTCGCACGACCAGGGGGATAAATAGAGCAAAAAAAAAAAGTACCAAATTAAACATCCCTTTATCCCATTTTCTGGACTGCTTGTCCAGTGACCCTTTTTTTATCCATTGGCATTTATCAGAAGCTGAAAACAACTGCATTCCACAAGAGTCAAAAATGTTGCAAAGCAATTGAGATTCTTTCGCAAGATCTTATAAACCGCACTTGCAACGAAATCAGGAGCGCAGCTCAAAATGCCAAGCTAATCACATGAACCTTTCGAACAAGCTAATCAAATATGATCCCTCTCCCTTCAGAGGCCTATAATCCCTCTTAGTGGGGACGCAAGAAACGTGCCACCTGCTTCCAGTCATACAGCTTGAGGCTCAAGTGCCCTTGTGACATCCAGCTGCCCTTAATACATTGAACAAATGCACAGATTCATTTGGATGCCACTACTTGCTCTGAACTTGTCACCAGGGATAAAAACCAGCTCCATTAACAAAAATAAAGCAATGTCCAACTTGGCTGGAAAACTACCTTGCAGATAAGTCAGTTGCAGAATAATTTTTACTGTATCTGAATCACATTATTCAGAGTAACATTTTTGACCTAATCAAATTAAAAGAGATCTTTCAGCTAGCTTTTACTGGGACACTCCATCGATATTTTTTTGGGCTTTAGTAGTCATTTGGATCAGCCCTATTGCGGTTACAGATTGCTTAAACAAGGATGCAAACATCAAAATGTATTAACTATGAAGCTAGGGATTAAAAGTGCCAGGAAAAAAAAAGTCATTAAATTTGCAGTCTTTTTTCAGCGCTCTACCAGCAGCTTACGGGAAGGGGGACAGCGATTCATGACAGGAAGCTTTTACCTCAGCACATCTTTAGATTTCTCAATCATCCTACACATAAATGAATAAAGGGGTTATGACACAAAATTCGAAATGCTTTTTGCTGCTTCATCAGTTGAATATATTCGTATTTGTAAACACATTCAAATTCTTAACAGCAGGGTGCTAAAAATAATCTTTTGCCTGCAGTTGATAGCAAGATTATTAACTCACTCAATGCCAAAGATACTACTGCATTCATACAGATTTTCAAAGTCCGGGCATTCATTCCCAGGTACTTTTTTCTCCAAATTTCTTTTCAAGCAATAGGGTAAATGAGGGTCTGAAAATGGCTGGTATTGAATGAGTTAACAATCAAATATAAAGTGATTAAAAGCAAGGCAGTTACTGTAAAAATTACTGCACCTTTGGTCATGTCTAGAAGAAAAGACAAAACTTCATAGTTTAAATAATAACACTAATTTACTTGTTGTTGTCCTGTGTAAAGACTATATTTTGTTTATCATAAATATTAAGGATATGAAATGCGTTACGGCTTTGGAAAATATACTTACTGTTTTTGTTATAACAGCTTGGGGACTTGTTGTGCTGTCATTAGTTTCAATTGTGTGTGTGTCGCTACCTGGACTTTCATATTAGTTCTTTTGTTCAATTTTAGTAAACAAATGATTATTTTGTTGTTTTATATTTGAAGAGCCCCTCCCCCTTCGCTGCCTTTTGTCTGAGAGCTGCAGTTTGTTGTTGGAAGCCCAGAAGCATTGGGTTGGTGCCTGGTTGGCCTGCCCCCTCTTGTCTCCTCAGAGCTGCTGGCAGATGAAATATTTATGACTAGATGGCTTGAAAAACCTCACATTCCATTTGAAGTGCGGCAGCTCCTCTGATGCTGCCCCCACTGATGGCAACTGCCTCCGCCATCTTCATTCGACCAGCACTCTCGCTCCCAGCGGGAGGTGCGAATCAAGGTGCGAAAGGCGGGACGCTGTGCATGGCTTTTCTGCTTTTCACCAGATTTTGGGGGAGGTTGTACGCACTATAGTATGGTGGCAGTCCATTATGGCAGTGAAAATGAATATGGCCCGAAAAATATGAAAGTAAAAAAAAAAAAAAAGTTTACATTTAAAAAAAAAAGGCAAAGTAATGTGGAATAAAAATATACCCCAATTTCATTATCTGGAGCAAATCTACCTAAGAGGGGAAAGGACATCAAAAATGTACATTAGGCTAAAGGAGGCGGCCATTTTGCCACTTGCCGGATATGCATAAAACATATTCATGTTTTACTTCTGCTTTAAAAAAGTGGCAGAATGTATAACATGATAATTCCAATAGTCCTAATGCTTTAGTGAATGGTTTTTAGTACAATGTCTTGTTCATCAGGGAGGCATAATGTTTCATTTGAAGACTGTAAATTGTCTGTAGGTAGGGCTGAGAAATATATTTAAATAATTCAAATACATTTATAAGGTTAAACACCGACAAATTGGAGAATGATCTAAATTGTGAAATTGAGGTTTTGCACAAATGGCTGGATTGGTGGTTTACAAGATCTGTTTTCAATTGTTTTTAGCTACTTGTTCATAATTGTGGCATTTAGGCAAGTTACGCACAGGCTGTGAATTTTTTTTTTACAAGAATGAATTTTAGATTCACGTTAAAACTGATTTGAAAAAAGTACGCATTATGGTCGTGTAATTTGCACACTATTCTTGGATAAATCAAGCTTTCAAATACATTTGTTTGGTTTATCACTCAGAAGGGATAAAATTCGTAATTGTACAAAATGGCTAGAAAAATAACAACTACTACAGTAAAAGAAAAATTTCATTAGTGAGTCATAACGCCCAGCACTGTCTCAGACTCCAGCACACCCCTAATGAGGATAAGCGGTTAGAAAATGGATGGAAGGCATAAGGCAACCACTAATGACCGTTTTTTTTTTATACATAAAAACATGGGTGCCATCTTATGACACCTATCACCATTCATAACAACCTGAGAATGTATCTTCGCACATCAGCCTCCATATTCCAAGGAAGAGAAAATAAACATATGTTTGCACCATGCTCGGTAATAACAAAACACAATGATCATTCCCTGCTTGCTTGGCAACAGACAAATTCAAGATACAAGCATGTATTTTAATTTGTACTGGCATTTTGATAGGAAAGTTTCGAGTCTTGCACATGGAAAAATGATAGATTAAAGAATTGGTCTTCCAAGACCTGAACAAAGCCTGCTCTTATGCATGCAATGGAGTCACATTGGTTTCTAAGCAACAGACCATTTCACAACACGAGCGGCCGCTTTTCAACAGGTTTCAAGACCACTGCACGCCACATCAGATGGCAACCTTGAACAAACAGCATTGCACACTTCTTGATGGAAGTCGTCTGGATAATTAGTGCAGCACAATGAAGCCCCATTCATCTTCACAGCAAGGTTTTCCTTCTTCAGCACCACGTGAAATCAACATTCCCTTGCACAACCTGTTGTTGCTGGGCAAGGCTCAAGTCGCCTGATTTCAATGGTTATGATGAAAAATAATATTAAAAAAGGCTCTGATTTGTTTTTTGGATGATGAAAGTATAACGTAAATTGTAGAAAATAGTTTATTAGCAAGCGCAAAAAGGTTGGTATGATTGTGCATGCTTTCTAAAGAAATTCTCTATCTTCAGGTGTTGGGTGTCAATTTATTAAACAAGCCTTAATAAACACTTATAAGTACAAAAACAAGAGCATGGCAATGTAGTGTTATTGTGATATTTTGAAATAACAGACAGTTGAAAAGTGCATTAAAGCACACAATCATTTGCTGTGTGGTTGTCAATATTACTGTGTGTTTGAACAAATAAATGCTAATCATTATTTCTCAAAATTTGAAAGATTTGTCCAAAAAAACAGACTGACAACCTGTCAAAATGCAAGCAGGCCAATCAATACTTGTGTAACTGATGACCCCAAACAACAATTTTTCATCCATAAACATTTATTTGCCACTAAAAGCAAGTCAGAAGAACAAAGTGCATTTAAGCTATTTAATTCACAACATAGCACAAAGCGTGGCTAAATTTTGAGGGCAATATGCAACATGGGTATTGATAACTGGTATATAGCATTTGCTGTAATTTTGTCATTGTATTGCTGCATTACGCACATTCTTTACTATTCTATACACTTGTATTTAGACATAACGGGTAATGTGTCTGAAACATCTTAGTGTGTTGAGATACAATGTGGAAGGCAGTGAAGTTAAAGCCCAGAAAGTATTATGTTTGGGATGGGGGTTTAATGAAAAGAGAAAATAAAAAGAAAACAATGTGTGTATTGTATATACAGTATGTGCTGCTATTGCTGCTGAAATACACCAGTGGCTCAATCCCTGAGTGATGCACTAGTAAGTAATTCCAAGCAGGACATGTTATAAGAAGAAGAAAAAGAAACAGCGAGGCGGAGTGTAGATATGGATGGTGGAGGTTTACACCTGTTTGCCGGCTTCTGACCCTGAGCAATTACATGGAGCTGAGGCTTTCTGAGATTCTACCTGTCAATCAAACTCCCCTTGGCGGAGGAGAACAGTCAATACTGGCAACAGAAAAAAGCTATGTTCTACAGCTATATTCTTAGAATGCGCTTTATCCAAGACTGCGTTACTAAATAAAGATGTTTTAGCAAATGGAATGAAAAGCGTACACAAGTGCGGACAATGGAGCATCGATCATTGCCTCCAATGTAGATGCAAATCACTGCAGATTATTTGCATGACCTGGACTTAATAGCAGTCTAAATGAGGCTGGGTGATATTAAATTGTCCATCAGCATGTGCACAAGCGCTTGGAGAGATGATACTGATAGTAACCACAACAACAGATCAAGATGGATAGATGCAGTTCCTACTTCCTAAAATTGCACAGAATATTGTTAATTTGATTCTTGTCGCAGCAGCATTTTACTGTGTGCGGAAAAATTATGTTCTAGTAGGCACAGATAAGAAGATGCAGTGGAAACAAGGACATAAAAATAAGCAATCATTTTACATACATCCATACTGTATCTATAATATATATATGAGTATACCTGCATTGTTTTTGGTTCAGTTCAGAAACAGCATAGCTGCTAATTCATAAATAAAAAAAGATAAGAAAGAAAAAGGGAATTTCCTTCGTGACAGCGCACGAAGGAAATGAGCAAACAATAAGACCTAAGACCATTTGTATCAATAGTGTTTTTTTACATTGAAACGTTTTATTATTAATCAAACAGCTGTGGGCATGTAGGAAGCATACAGTGCAATGTGGCTCTGTTAAATAGAGAGAAAAAAAATCCCAGTACACAAAATAAGCGTGTATAAAAAAAATCAACTAATGAATTACATTCATTGAGATCCATTTTGCATATCAGCTACCAAATCTTAGTAAGATTTGTGAACTATGATTGCATGGGGGCACTTTAAATTAAAAAATATGGAAATGAATCTTGTTTTAAATTTCAGTTAATTTTAGAATCATGTGTTTCTATATTACCGGCCTATCATCCCTTTGGATTCTGTAAGCTCCGAGGTGTCGCTATGTCCTTCCGCCTCCCATCGACTCACTGCGGCACATACGTGCTAATGACAATCTGTCACCATCTTAACGAGGTAAGGTGCTTGGTCATATGCAAGAGTCGCTCGTTGAGCTCACAAAGATAATCACATGATGAAAAAGTGTGTCGGGAATTACACTGGAAGCGGCGTTTTCAGGAACAAAAAAAAAATGGATATCAGGCATGACAGGATGTATTGCAAACCGGGCAACCCATAACCCCCTCCCTTGGGGTCCCTGACTAGATTATCGTATAAGCTCACAGGGAAATATGAGTCACTTGTGTGATGACTATTGCAGGAATCAATGGGATGATGTCACGGACATTGAGAAGATCCACAAATACCAGCTAACCCTAGCAAATAACTACAATACTATTTTTTGAATGTGCGGGGGGAGAGATAAATATGAAGAAATATTGTCCTCAAGGATTTTCCAACTGTAGCACCACCAGTTCAAATTCTACCCATAAGTTAATTCAAAAATAGACCTATGTTTTCCTGATTTATGGTGGCTGTCACCTCCATTCCTGTGTTAGATGAACCCATCTCTTTGTTCATGTGGCGACATGCGGAGAGCAGCCTTTTGCTAATGGAGGTTGCTTTGAGTGATCTTTGCGGGGGACCTTTGCGGTGCGATGGCAGTGTTTCAATGGGACTGACAGAGATGATGAGAACACACGCACATTCCTGTCCACTTGGGCCATTTGGGCCAAAGCGACTTTTACAAATCATCCCGATGACCTCCTCCAAGTCTTCAAAGCGACCACTGTAATTTATTGACGGTGACACAGAGAAGTCAAATTCACTTTTTTTTTTTCGGGTTAGGGTTAGGATTCAGTGTTTTGTTTGTTTGTTTTAAAGAAGTCGTCTTGCTTTTACAGCAATTACATTTATGTTATTTACAGAGGTGTAATGATTACAAATAATTGATAATCAAATTTATCAATGAATACTTTTGATAATCAATTCACAAACAAAATTAGCCATACCCTCAGAATTTCAGCGTCTCAGAAAGGTCACCAGTGCAACCTCATTTTTGAAGATTGACCCAATAGTTCCTGAGATTCTATCTCACCATCTCTATCTATCTTCAAAAAGGGTTCAAATGATATTTTTGCTGAAAATGCAAAAAGTCAGAGGGCCATAACTTCTAAACACCTGCTCCGATTGATCTAAAATTTTAGATTACGTTGCAAGATCAATATCAACAGGTACATGGATCAAAATCAGTTGACAAATTATTGACAGTTGACAAAGTTATTTACAACTGTATCTAAAGACATATTGTGTGAGTATAGAGGATGTGGCGCACAGCTGCTGATAACTCAAACAGGCTTCTGATTCAGCCTCATTCCAGCAGAGACCTGTGAAAATCAAACCTCTCTGAACACACACTGTAGCCATTTGCAGACTCCCTCTATGAATACATTATTCAGCAGGACCAATCGAAAATCAGACCAGGAAGAGAGAATCATGTCTTCGGTCCGGCCCGTTCTTGACTATTGAGGTTACGCGCGACCTTGGCCTTGAGCATTAACCCCACCAACACTTTAAATGGCTGCCTTGCCTTTGTGCTCGTATACGTGTATGTGAATGCAATCTGTAAATGCACACTGAACACCCACACACACATGAAATATGCAATCATACAAGCCCACATGATCAAACAAACTCATCCGTACTTACTAGCCTCAATTAGCTCTTGTGGGAGATTTTGGCAAACCTCCAATATTGAAAGCAATTACTTTTGACAAGCTTGTCAGAAAATTCATCTCATAATTAAAAACCTAGAGTTGTGAAGCATGCAAATGCACCATCAGTCTTCTACGGTGCGGATTTAAATTCACTGCATTATAAAAAGAAACTCTCTTTATATCAAAATGACATGGTGCATGTTTGAACAAAAACATACATTTAGTATTTGCAATTAGATTTGTTGTGAAAAATATCAGTCTTATAGTAGAGGAAAAAAACTGGATTTTGCTAGTTAGGAGACAAGACGTTCTAAGCCAGAGCACAACATAAAAAATATCCACACACAACCGCAGAGCCTCTTAAATTTAAGTTTACGAGATCAAAAAACAACACATACAGAAAATTGGTAGAGAACACGACAAGGATATAATTAATCACAGTGTAAAGCTATGAAACACAAATGCACAAATGTTTGTGCATGTTTGTAAATCTCCATTTAAAAGGATTTTCCTTGTCAAAAGACCACACATTGTTCTGTTTTATCATGTAGGTCACACAAACAAATCAAAACTGGACGAATCTGAAAATTGTAGTATACGAGCTAAAAGGTGACATAAACTAACCCAGATGTCTTTTAAGATAAGACGATTTTGACAATTCAATTCAAGAGTGTGTACGCTGCTTTGGGTGATGTACTGTTAATGAAACATTTATATGGAAGGTGACCATGCTATTAATTCACAGAATAACCTATCCACAAGTACTTCAAGAACTAATAGGAAAAGGAAGATTTGTACCTGTCACCTTACATTTAATGTCTAATTTTCATGAAAGAGAAAACAAATCTTATCTTTTCAGAGCTGCCAAAATCGCTCCAATATATCAACAGATGCACCCGGCATGTCAAAGAGATCATCTTCAGGTGAATGCTAAGGAACAAACATTTCTCATAAATATTGTAGACACACGATTGTTGAGTCTCTTATGAGACACGGGCTGGACTTCAAACCTTTTTTTTTTCCTAAAGAAATGACGGAGACGGTGTCACCATCAAAATACTATCATGAAGCGATAAATGCAGTTAAGCTTCACTGCAACAGCCAAAGGCGCTACACTAGCCTCTCATATCAGCTCCGATCTGCATTGCTTTCCACAAATCCAATTATGTTCTAATCGAGTGTTACAAGGCTCATTGATTACGATAGCAGCAGCGCCGCGCTAAGCGCAAGAAAAATATCTTTTGGAATTATCCGGCACTCCCAGGAGGCCTTTGAATGACAAGATTTTAATATGGAGGCAATATTTGGCGATACAACTCTATTTGAATCGACTTGCCTACAACCTTTGTGGACCAAAAAATGAAGGATGAAAGTAAAATGAATAAAATTGACGCATTTCCCAGGTGACTAAATCAAACAATATGGTGGGCTAGCTGTGAAGCTGAGAGGGCATCCGCACAAGGCACACGAAGAGACCTTTTTACATTGCAAGTTTGTGGTTCCTCTTTCATGCCAGAGGAAGAATCCTTAAGGCAAAGGTAACTGTCATTCCGTTCCACAAACTAATCATCTTCATAGATTTACAGTTTAACGTAGTCTCCCTGAACACAATCTGATACACCTCATCAAAGAGATCTATGAGTCAAATTACATGATAAAAGTGATGTTAAGTTGCAAAAGTACTGGTTGATTCAAAACTTATGGGAATTAAATAAATACCAAGTACTTATTTGGCAATAGTGAGTAATTAGACGTGTGAAAGCTAAAAATAAATGTGCCTCTGCATTGATATGAACTTGACCACATGAGTCATCTTTAAATGTTTCACAAGACTTAAGTATTCCAACAAGGTTGTTGCCAAAGCAAGATAGAGATGTTCAAAGTCCCCACACAAGCTTATTGAGTGAGGCAAACACACAATAACTAAGTTGAACTTGTCTTCTGTCTGGATGTTATACAGGACTTTTAGATGGTGCACAACTGAGCTGATCTTATTCTATAGGTAAGACCTTTAATTGAATTCCAGTCCGCCATACCGCCTTTTTTTTTTGTGAGTGCTTTAAATTGATAGCTAATAAAATTCTGCTCAACATTCATGTTTGGAAATAAATTTCAACTTCGGGAAAGTACTTTGATTTGAATTTAAATAGCCAGTTAATTTAATATTGTATGGAGCATGCTCGGGGTATAAATTAGCACAACTATTACTTGCAATGAAACACACTCATTCTGGGAATTGTAGTTCTTTCAATACTGGTGGCTAATCATGCGAGTCAACTGGACGTCTTTTAACAAAGACAATAAACAAACAGAATTAAAGATGTATTATTGTGACCAAAGTTAGGATTGATTTATCTGCAGTGGTTAGGTTGCCATAAAATGTGTCTAAGGCGGGTTTATTGGACAAAATAAGATGTTTTAAGTGCCCGCACTGCTTCGGTGCTGAAGCACTTAGGCAGGCTGCAGGTTAGTAATTTGTCACGTTTTGAAAGATGCAATTAAAGAAAGAAAATTAAACCGCTGATGGATAAACTCTACAAGTTGGCTGACGGTAAAAGGTGAGAGCAAGCGACCAAGTTATTAACTGAAAGCTTTTTGGTAGGCTTGCGTGTAACTCACTTTCAAAGTGAATCGAACTTGAGCAGCGTCACTTCAGGCAAGCGTTTTTTACGACAACATAATTGATTTACGGCAGAGTTGTATCTGGCTCACAAATATCAATTATGTCATGTCATACACTCCCGTCAAGTTACAAATTTGAAGTAAACCTCCACAATCCAAAGTCTTCTATGACAAGTTCTGTATCAAATATTTTTCATGTTTGTACCTCCCATCCCATACCTGTTAACGCAATAGATAACTCATTTAGTAGTATGACCCAAATACGAGATACTTAAGTGTTATTATTTAGATGCAATAAAAGTGAGTTGTAGGCCTGGTAGTCTGCATCCTTCTGAATGCAAATTCTAATTCTTATTTTTTATTTTTATTTTTTTATAAAGAGTCAGATTTCGACACATCTCTAGTACTGACTCCTACTGTCTATTTAACAGTAGTATGCTCATTCATAGGTGTGGTTTTCTTACTTCCCATGAATGGGAGGCTTTTCAATTTATTGCCCGAGATCCCAGATGAATTTTCCCGCATCATAATTTATCCATTTAAACCTCCGATGTCCAGCATTACATTGACTAAGCATGACAATATAGCCTCAAAAGAGGAGTCGTCATAAATGTTCTTTTCATTAATATGTTTTATGAAACTCTACTAATCTAAACACAGCATTCTTATTAATTTGTGTAATGTTTAGTACGTATTCTGTACCAACCAGCAAAATCCATCTGTTTATTCATCTTGGAGGCGGCCATTTTGACACTGGTTAAAAAAAAAAAAAGTGCCTAATAGCTTAGGTAAAGGCCAATCACCACTCACCTGTTTTCTGTGTTTGGTCATGTGATATTCGCAAGCTGAAATAAATGCAATAACTTAAATTTGTTCCCACATCCACTACGTACAGTACACCTCAATTTTGTCTTAATATCCAAGATGCATACAACATTATTTTGGAAAAAACAAAGAAAAAAAAACATTTTTAGTCTTTGTAGTCCCTGTGTTGTTGCAGCATGATTATTGGTCAGGTGCAGCACTTTGTTTTGCTTCCTCTGAAAAGGTCTTTTGAGCCAGTTCCCCTAAACCTGATACAAATAGAGTGTCCAACACAATCAAAGTGCTTCTGTGTGATGTCATTAGAAGCGTTCAAAGCATTCTTTGTTCAGTGACCCCTTTATTTGACTGCTTTCTCATCCCCGAGCACATTCGATGTGGTGGCTTACTGTGCTTGAGAAACGACTGTTTCTCAGGGGTGCTGGGAAGGAAAGTTGTGTTGCTTTCTAAACTTAAGTGTGGCTGTAATCCTGCTATAATGAGTCGACATGACATGGAACTAGTGTTGCGAAACGGCCGCAGTCTCAGCACTGGGACAGCTCGCACCAAATCTGTAATAAACCATTTTTTATGTATAGGGAGGCTCTATCAACTGTTTAAAGTTGTGTGAATATTTTTGTCCTGTTCTTGGCAAAAGATTATAATCAGAGTAAAGCTGTTGCCATGACCTTTGGCCGTGGTCTGGCCACGTAATACTTAAACACTTTGGTTTTCCTTAAGTTGGGACACTTTTTCAAGCATTCCATTCCTCCTTTATATCGTTGTGAGCTCCAATTTAATGTTTATTTTCTGTTACTTTTATGCTATTTAGAGCATTACATTTGTCAGTTTTGCAACAGAAATAATAAATATTAGGACCAAACTGACAGGGATGTTATGGGGAGGAGAAAAGCCAATTAGAAATTAATCAGCTGATTAATTTTAAAAATGATAAACAGTATTTTTTTTCCCCACATGCATTTCAGTTCGTGTCAATTATATGCAAATTGCATTATCCACAGGCCGACCTGGTCCCTATTTACCGCAAATAGCAGGGGTCAACAGTAAATACGTATATGTATTGTTTAAAAAAAAAAAAAAAAGAAGTGGCGGCTCGGTGGTGCCCTGGTTAGCACGCCCGCCTCACAGTTAAGAGAGCTGAGCCCCGGCCTTCCTGTGTGGAGTTTGCATGTTCTCCCCCAGCCCACGTGGGTTCCCCCCACATTCCAATGGATGGACGTAAAAAAAGTTTAAAAAATAAAAAGGGTTTCCCAGAATGCATTGCAAAACATGCAGGACATTAATTCTGTGACTATTGCAATGTTCCATGAGAAAAAAAACCCTATGAACTAATTAACCAACAGCCTCGTAAAACTGAATCTTTGACGTCTATAGCCGTCAATGGTAATGAATGAGTTAGTAAAATGAGAAGAACTTTGAATCACAGTTATAGGGATAACCTGATAACACATTTCTAGCTTTAAGACACTCAAAACAAAAACATTAAAGCAAAAATAACCTGATTTGGGTTAAAAATTCGCTGATTGACTGTCTGAAGTGCAGTACGGGTAGTTTGAACAATTTGATCCAATTTGGGTTACTTTTTTTTTTTTTTACTTCAAAGTTCTAAGAATGTACTAAATACTCACCAGCAATTTAAATAAGTCCGACCACAGTTTAGAACCAATGCAAAAGCTACTTGTTTGTCAGAAATATTTCAGAACTTTGTCACAAAAGAAAGATGTCAGTATTTATTTTAAAACACTAAATTAAACTGAGGATTTTTTTCAAATGCAGTGGTGCCTTGACTTACAAGCTCCCCAGCTATTGTGGTTTTGCAATGTAATGTATTATTATCACTGAATAGAGAAAATTGTATTCAGTATTTGTGAATTGGATCTTATTAACTGTACCTCATGTTGAGTGTAGTATTCTATATATCACAATGAATGCATCTCTGTATTCTTTTGCTAATTGTGTGCCTCCCTTTGTATTTAGACAATTTTGTACGTTCATAATTACTCTTCTCTGCTAAATGTTGGCCAACATAAATGCACAATATCACAGTTGAAAAGTTACACTAACCCACTTTCCAGGGTTCATTAACGGTTTGAAGGATCATGTGTTTAAACAATATTCTGGCTCATTTTAACGTCTTTAATGTAGACTAAATATTGACTATTTCAATGACTAAGGAATTTAAATAATAATTTATCTGCTGAAGCTAAAGGGCCAAGTTCAATGAACTTGTTCTTGATCCTTATCAAAGTGTGCGGCTCTTTTATCAACGCAAGGCTGGGCCACGTCTTAAAAAGACGTACTGTTATCATGTTGGAAGGCCACATAGCGTGCTTCATCGCCACAGTCCCAGCTGTGCATAACTGAGCACACCTGACTGCAGCAACACGTCCGACAACACAACCTCACAAGTAGATGTAATCCCAGTAAGCAGCAGGTGGCCTTCCAGATTGGCTGCCCATTTCTCTACTTATTCCCTCCTTTCACACACACACACTCTTACACCCCCTATCCCCTCTACCCCCTCACTCTTTCCGTAGACTTCCAGCGTGGGCCTTTTGCGGGGGGACGAAGTACGCGGCGGCCCGCAGTGACTGGAACACCGTGCGGAACGCAAAAGTACCAGGACACCTGAGCTGACCCAACGCTAGGCAACCAGGACGCCTCCGCGGCAAAAACTTGGGACTTGGCACGGGATTGCTTCTCATTATCACAGCAGTGTGCCGCTTGGAAATTTTGAAGAGAAGTCATCCCGGTGCAAACTTTGGAAGTGTTTGAAGACGAGACGGTACAATGGATAAGGATGCTCTGCTGGACTATGAGTACCCAGACTATGAACCTGTGTCCAAGAAGATAAAAATAGAGTGAGTGAAATGACTTTTGCTTGCGGTGTTGCTTGAATTTGAAGTATACAAATGTACAGTGTATCGACTGAACAAGCAGGATTGAAATATTAGTCGTGTTTTGGAAAATTTTGTGTCAGAGTGAAGCTTTGTTCATAGGCAGCATCCTTTAAATAAACATAAGAATTGTTCACCACAGGTGACAAAAAGGATGAGCTCAAAATTTATTTGATCAGTCATTCAATCCCACAGTGATAGTTTTCTTTAGACCTAGCCACTCTGAATTGCCCAAATTCGATCAGCTGTTTGTGTAAGTGTAAAGGGTAAGTCGACCCCCAAAATGTCTTCACAATATTATGTTCTATGTGTCCACAATAGTCTAAATATGGCATTCCAATTAATCTTGTGATTGTGGAATATAAACTAAACAGGAAAAACCCACTCATGTTAATCCATCTCAGGGCTGGCCACATCGTCATTTGCTATTGGCTGACGATAACCAAAATATCACTATTAAACATTTTTACTTAAGTAAGCACCGATTGCGATGAAACTAGGGCTATTTGTCAAATAGTCCAACATTTAAAACGTCACCTTAAATTATAAACTTGGTTGAGTTGTGGTGCTTTCTAGCTTTAATGTAGCTTTTTATTAGTTTTAGCCGCTTTGCCGTGTGTAAACAGTCTGATATCCTCTCTGTAGTTGTGAATTTTGACATTGCTTTAAGTGTACAAGTGGTTTGATGTGATGCCAGCACTTTCAGCGCGGGCCAAACTCCCAATTTGGCTCAATGTTTGCACAGGTGAGAGGCTGTTGTCAACCCTATCCATCCTGGATGTTTGTAACGTGTATTCCGTGAGATTTGCTTGGAATATCAAAGCAGTAATGACTTCCACATGACCAGGCATTCTTGTTCTCGTAGTGAACGGAAAGGTGAACATAGGGATCGCTTGTTTCCTGCGTCACGCTGATAACAATCCGGTTAAATGCAAATCTCTGCTACAGGATTTTAGCTGCCACAAAAGGTCCTGATGGTGACGTGTGAAAGGTTTAGTGAGGTGCAGGCCTGCTCACTTACTCAAGGCCTTGTGTTACAACACATACTAATTGTTCTAATTTCTTTGTGCATGTGTGTGTTCCTTTTTTAGAATCATTTCTCCATGTGACCCCACTGCAGATGACAAGTTATACCACATATGCATCAGCGTAGTCTCAGTGAGTGTCTTTTTCATGTTGCACTGCTTGCTTGACACGCAAAAAAAGTAACCGGAACTTTGAAAACATACCTTAGCAGGATCATGTCCATTTGGTATTTTATTTTGGACCTGACCTATTAAATAAGTCAATTAAGATCCTTCAAATGGCGGCCCAAAATTACCAGCCAAATGGCCAATATTTGGAGATTATTTTAGCTATTTACATACATGTACTTTAAAATAATAAATAATAATAATATATAAAATATGCGAATCAAATATACTGTTTATGTCCTTATGAACAATTTACAGTAGTTTTATATAAATCACATTGGTGTCATTATATATCATATGTCAATCTAATTCAATAACTTTTTATTCTTAAATATATAGCATGAAATTTGTCAGAGCTCATTCTGCAAACCTGTCAATCAAACCGAAAAAAAAATCTTTTACAATTGTTGGAATGATTGTAAATATGTGTTGATAGATGAACCTGACAACAAGCAATGACTGGGTGAGGAAGATGTGCAAAAATTTGACCTGGAAGTCACGACTTTAGACACACCCTCATCACAGTTCATTAAAATACATAAATAAATAAAAATAAGACATTGTGCAACATAAATTAAGCATAAATATGTTAAATATGACAGCCATTCAACTAAGCATAACTAAAAAAATATTTTGAAATTTCATGTCCTCATAACATCATTAACTATGCCACGCAATGCATACTGTAAACTGCAATGTATTCTTTTTTTTTTTTTTTTTTTAATTAACAATAATTTTCTCTCAAACCCTGGTATTTGCAGGAATTGGTACTAGGCCGGCCCATGAATGGTGAAAATCCACATATGACTGACACCTATTAAAATGCATTGTTTGAAAACAAATGCTATTTTATTCATTAACATTTTTTAAAAATCTAATTGGCTGTTTAATTAATAGTAAATAGTTGATATTTTGTCACGTGCCTCATGTCACAACCAATCACGGCTCCACTTGTGAACGTCAAAAAACAAATGAGCCGTAATTGACCATTATCAGGGCCCCTTAACACATATTCAGTAATGTCATTTTCAGTCAACAGCAAGTGACATAATGCGTTATTAAATGTACATGACAAACTATTAAGTTATCAAATAAATTAAAGACAAAAATATAAATATTTTACTGCCGCAAATGATTTAAGTAAAGTATCCCCTTTCAAGCTAAGTCCTGAAGCTTAGAACTTTACTACTTTTGACAAGTCAGTGGGCAAACGTTTGTGCATACAGTTCCAACTTAGAGCTTGTTTTTTTTTTTTTTCTTGCCATGTGCTGTGCCTGTGAAAGGTCACTGAACTCTCACTGGTCAATGATCTTGACTAATGATATTTCATTCAGCCCATATCCATGGGGGGCACTAATAAGGCCCAGCTTTTTGTGTTCTCCCCACTCCATCCATTCCACTTTTTTTGCATGTGTCTGACACATTGTGGTTTGAACATGACTAAAGTCGCTGCTACTCTGGCCAATCTACTTTAACACTAATGTATCTTCTCCTCTAGCTTGTCGTCATGGTGATACTTGCAGTCTTAGCAAGACGCACAAAAACGGGCACACAACAGAAAGGACTCCCAGGTTTACTCAGGTGAGGCGCTAACAAAGTTCTGATAAGTACTCAATGAGTCGATCGCAGTCAACCGGTCGATCGCGAAGGTAGTATTAGTAGATCGCATGACATGAAAAGAAGAAGGAAAACACAGGCACAAACAACAGAGTTAAAAGCTCAGTGCAGATTTACATACAGTACATAAAAAAGCACTTCTGTGAATATATATATATATATATATATATATATATATATATATATATATATATATATATATGCGGTAGAAGATGGCGTGGTGACGTCATGCTACGAGCATGTGCCTCTGCATTTTCGCTCTCAATGTGGCCAATCAAAATTACGTTGCTCTCACTATAGTGTCACTGATAAAACAATAAAACTCAGTTTCAATCATTGAGTCGTGCCATCGTAAAGATATCTTGCGTGCTTTATAGCATTCATTCGAAATAACAATGTGCTTTACAATAGTAGCCACTTACGACTCTGTCTGTAATACTGATGGACCAGGCATTGCACTTCATATTGTGTTATTGTTAGTGTTGCAGTGCCTTGCTGAAATGTTACAACTGTCAATTCATTCCATGTTAAGCCTGCACATTAATTGAAATTTAACCTCACTCAGTATGGTAACAAATATCTGTTTACCACATTTGCCCCAGTGGCTTATTCACAACTAGGCGAATTTGACTCAGCAGCTAATGAGCATACAAGTTAAGAAACTTCTCAAATTTGGCTTTTTGAAGTTAATGACGTTACCTTGTAAAGCAGGCATGTCCAAACCAGGTCCTGGAAGGCCACCTATCCTGCATGTTTTTGATGTTTCCGTCGTCCAATGCAACTGATTCAAATGATCAGGTTTGTTGTCAGGCTTCCGCTGATCTTGTTGATGAGCTGATCATTTGAATCAGGTGCGGTGGGAGGACAGAAACCTCCAAATCATGGCGCATAGGCGGCCCTCGAGGACTGGGTTTGGACATGCCTGTTGTAAAGTATCTGTTTAAACTGGAAGTAGAGGCCTATCTACAGTATTTGTTCTGCTTGAAGGGGTAATCAAAAAAAAAAAAATCCTCGCCATGTTTGTTCTATGCTCGAAATATCTTATTATGATTACTGCTGAGTTTGTGGAATAAGAACGACGCCTCAAAATTCACCAGTTTTTATCCATTTTGTTTGCGAACAACACATGGCCAAACTCACTATTGCACATTAGCTGAGCCCTGAGCAACTCTGATGTCATTTTATCTCAACAAAAAGTGACAAAAAGCTGGCCCTTGAGATGGATAAAAACAGGTGGATTTTGCTGCTTAATTAATATTCCATGCACACAATACAAATCATAATCCTGTGCTTGTGGAGACACATTGAACACATTGTAATTCAGATTTAGAGGTCTTTTTTTTTTCTTCAAACAAAAAAACTGATTTTAAGGGAAACCCATGTGTCTACAAAAATGAATAATGTCTCAAACGATTTCACTGCACATTGTGACAGGAGGTCACTCAGAAACATGAGGTTAAAACCTCAAAATTACCAAAAACACTGATGGATCTTTTTCATTATGTCCGCTCAGTAATCATCTCAGCTGCGTGTGACGGTGCTGACATGTGGGCTCTAAATACCTGCCACTTGGTTTCCACAGTCCAGTCAACTTCCTGGACCATACCCAGCACAAGGGCCTGGCTGTGGCTGTGTACGGCGTGCTCCTGTGCAAACTCTGCGGCATGGTCATTTCACCAAACCCTCTGCCCTTCACGACGGAGGCCGAGAACAAACGTGAGATCAGTTTTGTACTTCCTCCACCCCACCCCGTTGTCCTTGTTTGTTTTTCCGTGCAGCGCAAGCCTGTGTGAGATAGCAGGCCATTGTTATGTCCTGTAACATTGGAAGTGAACGTTGCACTCATGCCTTATTGTTGCTCCGTTATGTAATTGGATTGTTTTCCTTCCATGGATCTGTGTTGTTTTCGACTTAAGGATTGGATAATGAGCTGTTTCATTTTTCAAATGAAATTATATAAGAATTCAAGGAAAGTTGTCAGTTCTTACACTTTGCACAATCCCCTCCTAAAAACACAAAGTTTAATCAGCGGAATAGGTTTAACGCAGTGTGATTATCCGGTCAATCAGAGTTGGCTATGCACTGACAGTATAAGTCATGGGATGCTGTGCATTCATTACTTGATGTTACAGTTCCCGTCAAAAGTTTGGGAACAACGGTCTTACACCCATTGAGAGGTCAAGAAATGCAAGCTTTTGCTTCTTGATAATGCACCGGTGTGGACAGAAAGTCATTCCAGGTCAATCATACCTGTCATTGAGAGGTACACGTGTTGATTTACTTGTACTTAGTGTATAAAATCATGGTTAAGTTAAAATATAATAGCACCAGCAAACCAGTGACGATAAGTGGCTATAGAAAATGAATGGATGGATGAAAATGGATGTTCTGTAACAGTGGTGTGTGAAGTACCTACTTTAACACACACGTACGTATACATGCAAGATAAGGAGGCATCGTGGGGTCTGGAAAAGTAGCAGTTGGAGTACATGAAACAATGCTGTTGCACTAATGCATCAGCCAGTTTATCATTAGTTTATCTTACAAAAGTACCTACTGCCCACTTCTTTTTTCAATCTGGCTCACCAAGCATTATGTTATTGACACTTAGTCACCCCCCCAGAAACTTGAACTGTATTTCTCATTTATTTAAATTATTAAACGTCAAATAAAACATTTTAAATATTCGTTTACAAATCTTACACATGCTCCACCAGAACCAATGTATTTTATTCATTTATGATTATTTTGTTATTGAATTATATATATATATTTTATCTAAATGTGTTCTTGTATGAATAAAATATACAACTCATAAATACTAACTTCTTTTGAACTAAATATGAAATTATCCTCTTTTGAACTGGGTTTGTATGTTTCACACTTTGTCTGTTGCATCTGCAGAGAACTGGATGATTCTGGGAGTCTTCTTTTACCCCGCACTTTACTACCCTCTCCTGGCATGTGGCACCCTACATAATAAAGTTGGCTATGTGCTGGGAAGCCTTTTGTCATGGACGCACTTTGGTGTCTTGGTTTGGCAGAAAATCGAATGCCCGACGACACCCCAGGTATATACCAATCACTATCAATACAGCACGGAGAATGTTTGTTCATTTATACTATGTACACCGTGAAGGGAAAAACTAAATTCTTTTGGATTTAAAAAAAAAAAATCAGGACCAAACAGTATCATATGTCAGTTGTCTGTTATACAGGATACACAGGAGATAGGATTTCAACAGATAACTATCAGCCTTTGAAAGTGGATTTGTGGCTACCCGATGGAAGTTTTAATCTTTGCCCAGACTCACATATTTAGTAGCACATCCACATTTTTTCTTCTTCTTTTGCAATGAATGGTTCTGATTCAAGCCAGTTTGTTCCCCTGTCTGATGGTCTTAATTAAGAAGCTTTGTAACACTTAATCACTTTAGTGTGGCTCAGTGCCACTCGGGCTTTATTGAAAATTTTGTTCTGGTTGTCTCTTTGATAAAGCTCTTGGGATCATGTGCAAGGCTAAGCTAAATGTATACCAAAATTCAACTGCAGAACCTGTTGCTAAGGGAATTTGAGAAGGATTTATTTTAGAAATTTTGGTGACGGTAGTTTGCAAAATTAAACATGATGTTAATATGCTTTTTACACACACAAAAAAAATCCCTTTTGACTCAACAAAAGCATGGTCAACAAACATAACTTCAATATTCACTGCAGTGACCACTTTTACAATTGAAAAACTACACTGACTGGGCTCCCGCTATGGATGGATTGCGTCTCCCCATTTTGAAAACCTGTGTGTTATGGAATCTTCTGAATTCTTTTTAATTACCGGAGTTACAGATAATACACATTTAATACGCATTTAACCAGCAAAAATTCCATACGAAAGTCTCAACACACGCCTACAAAAAATAAAAATTACACACAAATGACCCATCACAGTAGTAATAATTAGGTCCATTCACAGTGGGAATGATTATTGTGTAATGAATGACCAGAACAAGTTGTTTTTTTCTCCCTTTTTAGATCCATAAATACTACTTGCTGTTCTCCAGCCTGCCCCAGATAGCTTGCTTGGCATTCCTTAGTTTCCAGTATCCTCTTCTCCTTTTTAAGGGCTTGAAAGGCACTGAAAAAAACAATGTTACTGAGGTAAGTCATGTTTATCTCACCATATCCTCGTGTAAAAGTTGTATTTTTGCGCCCGGCATGTTTAGTCTGCTTATGCACTATTTATAAAAGATTTACTGAGACGTACTTAAAAAAAAATCTCAATGTACATTGTGTATGAGACTTTTTCAGTCTATCGTGCTCTGACTCGGGTGTTGCAACGTGTCAACAGCGTAACTAGTTTAAGTAGATTTGATGTAATTGGCTTATGTTATGTTTTTGATAAGATTAGGGAAGGGTTGCTGCGTTTTTTCACCCAGGAAACACAATGGCACTTTATTTTATGCTAATCTTGACATAGGTTAGACAAAGCTGGCGTGAGGCGATTGTACCCACTCCCCACATCCACCTTCAAAGATATCACCAAATTACACCAACACAATACCTTATATAATAGAAACACATGACTGTAGTGAATTGGTATCGGTTAAGAATAAAAAAAAATATTGGGTGATGTGTTGTGTCCTTCTCCACAAGCATGTGCATACATAGTATATCATTGTTGTTAGGCAAAAAATATGTCCCCTCAAAAAAGGTCAATTTATTTTTTCAATATAAATGGTCAATAGAAATTAATATAAATGGTTACTCAGTTGGTCCCTGGGTAATCAGTTATTTTTACCAACGCCAGTCTAAAATATTCAAAATACTGAAGCTTGAGAGCAAATTTGTTAATTTCCTCAGACATTTCAATTACCGTATTTTCCGCACTATAAGGCACACCGGATTATAAGGCGCACCCTCAATTAATGACATTTTAAAACTTTTTCGTATACAAGGCGCACCGCATTATAAGGCGCAACAGTAGAAGCAGTCAAACTTTATTTGTAGATTATAAACCAGTTGTCTGACAACTCCTTTCACTCCCAAAATGAATAAACAACTGTCTTATGTTTTATTTTATTAGTATTTCCGTGACAGTTTATCTTTTAACAGCAAGGTATAACATGTCGTCCAACATTTGTATCAGGAAACATTTCCTCCAGTGCAATCACAATATAGTAACACTCAAAGTAATAACAATAATAACTCAAATAATAACTCTAAACTCTCTATAGCATAATAACTCAATGTCAATATGACCAAACTTTTTCAACTGTAAACACATAAAAGAAACAGGTAAAGCTTACTTAATCAGTTCATTCCCCATCTACCAAACCCAATCTCAATATTGATCCATATATAAGGCGCACCTGATTATAAGGTGCACCATCAGCTTTTAAAAAAAAATAAGGCTTTTGGGTGCGCCTTATAGTGCGGAAAATACGGTACCTGGGACGTGCAGGAGCCTTGCAGCATTATGTTGCCTCAAAATTGAGAGTATGTTTTACAAATAAAAGTATTACTCGTAGGTTTGATACATTTGAGCAAGCCTTGTTTTGTCAAAAATTGATAGCTACCCTGAAGGAAGCTTGTCACAACAAAGTTATGACTCTTGAATATTGTAAAAGACTTGATGATTTAAAAATTGCGAAACCTCAATTGTTTACTCTTATAAAATATTAACACCCTTTTGTGTCGTTAGAGGCTTGTTGCTGGCGGATTATTTTGCTAAATAAATGAGTATTTGTCTTCTTTGTTCAATCTTACATTTTTAGGATCTAAACAGCAGCTATTACAGAGACTATGTGAAGAAACTCCTCAAGAAGAAGAAGGACACAAAAATCAGGTAGGACTGCCTATTACGGGTACCTTCTACTTGCTGTATGTCCTCAATTATGCTATGTTTTTCATACGGAAAAGTTAGGCCTCCAATTCATATCACGTGAGTGCCTTTTTTCAACATATGCAGCATATATTGCGCTTCAAACTAAAAATACATACGGCGTAGTTTCAATTCAGCAGATAGAGCGCACACATTCCCCCCAAAACTAAAATAAATTAAGTAAATACAGGATCCGACTGTGTGGGGTTGTCTTGCTTGATAGTGCACAGATATCCAACAAGAGTAAACATAAAACAACTGGCCTTTTTTTCTTGCCAAATTGTCATTCTCAAGTCAATTCTTCAACATCCTCCAATGGAAATGAATAACTGAAAAAGGTTACAAAGTCACAGTAGGAGTAAAGAATAGGTATTTTTGTCATTTAAATGCAAACAATCTTTCCAATCAATGAGCATAATTGTCTGATTGTTTTTCATCTTCGACTGCAGCATATCAAGCACGGAGACCCCAAAACTGCCTCAAAGAATAACGGATGCTGTTAAGTCTTACATTTATACACCGGAAGAAGGTAAAGCGTCCCTTTGGTTTTTCTGTCATGTTTGTGTCCTCCTGACAACAGCACTGACTGCGCATCTTTCTAAACAGCTTTTAGGTTCCCCTTAAAGTTGGCCATATCTGGTGTAGTGTCATTTATCACACTTTATCAGGTAACTGATATTTACAGTGATGCCACGTTAAGTGCTTTTCGAAAATCTGCGGGATGATGGGAAGAGTTATTTCCTCTCCTACTGTTTTATTGGATTACTGCATGACATGATTGAAACAAACGTTTCATATTTCAGGTCAGTCTGCTGCTAATCATGGCCGTGGTGCCTTCACTCCAAATTGCTCGCATGGGAGTGGATGAAGACATTGCCAATGTTTTGGCTGGCTTCAGGATCGTGCTCTCTCCGGACAAACACGAAGTGGTTCGAATAGTGGTCCACTACATGTGGTGTGTGGAGGGTGAGTGAGAAGAGAGACAAAAAAAAAATGAGCACATTACTGACATTGCATTTATCTTTTTGGGCAGTGTGCTACATCTCGGCAATGACTCTGTCAACCCTCATCAACTTGGCAATGTTCATGCGATCCATGGTCCTCCATCGGTAGGACCAGACTAAAAAAAAATGTTTTCTGTCCTTCTTTGTCAGTATCATACAACAGCACGTATGGGTATTATTCTAACATAATGGAGTCGTAATCTTCTAGACAGGCAAAAAAAACATTTGTTCTGCATGAACTGCTGCAAGATGTGAAAATGGCTATTAAAATGAATGAAACGGTCTGCTATTACAGAAAATTGCTCCCCTTATGCTGTGTGACTTTTATTCTGCAGGTCCAACCTAAAGGGGCTGTACAGAGGTGATATTTATCATGTTTATAACTGCCAGAGAAGTATTCGGGCTTCCCGGCCAGCGCTGGTCTGCTGGATGGGATACACCAGCTTCACGGCGGCTCACGTCTGTGTTGGTATGCTTGAAAGATGAAATAATACAAACACATTAGAATAGAACTAACAGTTATTTTGATATTTGTTTATTTTGTCAGTCAATTGGTGAGATTATTTTTAAATGAACATGTTTTTCATTTCCATGCTTTAATTTGAATCTGTTATTCTTTCAAATTGACATGAATTAAGAATGATTCGGTTACTGATTTGATCAGACAATACTCAAAAATGTTGATCAATGTTTTCCAAGTTAAAAGCAAGTTTTATTTCAGATCATCAGTCTAATTTCATGGAAGGGAGAACGAAGATTTGTTGTTGGAAAACTGAAATTGAGCTTGGACAAATGATAATGGGAAAACAAATATATCTGATTTAAAAAAAATCTGATTCTTCCATTGTTGAAAAATAATTACTTTCGAATCTATATGCATGGCAACAGCTGGTTCTTTAAAAAAAAAAGAAAATAATGTAATGCTATTTTGAAGATAATTTTTGTATAATTTACTTAAAAATACACCACATTTCTATACGCTATTTGAGCATATGCTAACACACACAAAATGCATATTACTGTGATTCTTCACCCCGAAAAAAAGTAAGACATTAAACTTTTAAATTCAAACTTCACTTAAGTAATGAAAACTGGCTATGTCACTGTCATAAGTCTCTAGTGAGTCTGCTATCTCATTTTAATTTTGTCTTTAAAGTCGGAAACATTCAAGCTGCCATCTCTCCTCTCTGTAGGCATGATTGTGCAAACCATGGTGTTCTTCCTCTGTCTTCTCATCGCCGTCTTCCTCATTATCATGCCCATTTTACACGGACAGAACTTGCTCCTCTTTCAAACCCTGTGGAGCATGTGGTGAGAACAAATATTGTAACTAATCAAGTATGAAATTAAAGAAATCTATTGGGAAGGAAACACAGCCAACAATTTGGTCTATGTGAGACAAATGCATTCTATTCTGGTGTGTTTCCTAATAAACATTACATGAAGTGTTTGGCTGTTGACTTTTTTTCCTCTAGGCCCTTCTGGCTGATGATTCTCCTGGCTGTGCTGATTCAGCATATAACTTCCAGGTTTTGCTTTATCAGAAGGATAGCTGGAACGCGAGACCTTGACAACAGGTAATGCAAAGTATTTTTGAAAACTAATGCAGGAAAACAAAAGTCCTTGTTTAGAATGACTATTTAGTATACAGTCGTCATGGGGGTGACGTTCCCTAAGTTCCCACTTTAGATGAAAAGTTAATCATATATTTGATAATATTTTTTAAAGTGTTATGATCCTCCCCACTCTCTTTATCTACCACATTCTCTACTGAATAATTTCTAATTGATTATGTTAGTATTCATCCCATCGATTGAACAATTGCATTAAAATTGATTTTGCATTATATAGTGTATTTTACCGTTGATAGGGACAGGAAAACCCCCACCATAAGTGAATTTCACAAAGTAGGATTCCCCTCCAGAGAGACAATTTATATACATAAAAAAAAATGTTTAAAATATGCTTCATAAAATCTCCTAAAAATAGGATGGAGGCCGAACAGGCATTCAGCTTCCTCTCTTTTCTAGGGGCAACCTCTACCTGCTGACCTACCTGCTGTTCCCAGTCAATGTTCTCATCGGAGTGCTGCTGGCAGTCTGGCGCATGATCATCACAGCCTTGTTCAACATTGTTCACATGGGACGCATGGATATCAGCCTTCTAAACAGAAATGTAGAAGCATTTGATCCAGGCAAGACAATATAAATATCGTACCCTAACTCTAACCCGGAATTGCTTTAGATGTCCAACCACAATATTTCCAAGTAGGCCTGCGACTACTGAGTATTTGTAGTATTCTGATATATACGAGAAATTTGGATTAAATATCGAGTTTTTGGATGAAAACATCCATCCATCTACAATGCCAAGTGTGTTCCGGAATGTACATCCTGCCCACATTGACTGCATTATCAACGTCAAGTTGAGTCCCTTTGAAATTTAAGCCAAGCACATTTCAAGTCTGAAAATTAGCAACTTAAGTCTGCTTTGAGCCATCAAGTACCTTGAGTCCTTCCAGCCTTTGCTACAGACATTAATAGCTGGAATCATATGAATTAGAAACAGCTAGTGTTCATATGTTGGTATGGAGCACTATGGTCTTTGTCCATTTCAATGGCCATGTTGAAAAGGAAGCAATTTTCACTGAGCAAACACTTTTGATATCTATATTTGATATCTGTATGCAGTGCAGCGCGAGGGACTCTAGTTGCACTCCCTTCTCGGAAATGGCTGCCGATTTTACATCTGTTGTCAGGAAAAGTGGGTGCTAAAAAAGGAGGGAAAAACATGATTGTATGGTCATTATGTGTGATTGCCTCAAAGCTAACGTTTTTTTTTCCATTCTCCACCTCCGGTGTTTCTGCAGCCTACCGCTGTTACGCTCATTATCTGAAGATTGAGGTGAGCCAGTCTCACCCTGTGATGAAGGCTTTCTGCGGGATGCTGCTGCAGTCTGCAGGCCAGAAGAACAATGTCGTCCAGAGGTCACGGGATGCCGAAGAAGGTGCGTGGCATCATAGGATACAAAACTGAGCTCAAATAGAGCATTTTTAGTAAATGCGTAATTGTAGACATTTTAATCCCATGATCTCATAATGTTTCTGAGCAGCAGAACAGGAGACGGATTTGTTTTAAAATAAATATCCAGTGGTGCAACAAAACCTTTTGGATTCATCTGAAGACGCGTTCAGCATTCAGCAGCAGGTCCATGAAACATAATCCCATCAGCACACTGTCTGGCACGCGCTGCAGAAATGAAAGGCGAGCTGATTTAATATGTGAACAGCAAATTGAGTCATGCGTGGAATAATTCACAGTCCTGTAGCTTGTGGTCTCAATAAAGTCTGTCATAAAGTATTCAGTGGTCCTATTGGTGGGCTCACTATGGCCAAACATGATCAGCAGTTACCATGTATTATTTAATACAAAGGACTACACCAGGATGGAGAATAAGTCACTGATAAATGAGGTTACTCAATAAAGTGACTTATCAACAAAGATACATCAGGGCCTTTTAGATGTAAAAATGTCCCAGCCTGTTTGATCCATTATGGATAATAATGATAATGTGTTATATTACATAGATGAATTCTTTTGGCGTCGATTACGCAGATGAGCTGTGCTAATTGCCTAGTTACTATTCATGTAGTCGAGGGACTGACGCTTGCAGTGTTAATGGTGAGACCTGTGTGTGTGTGTGTGTGTGTGTGTGTGTGTGTGTGTGTGTATGCATGTGTATTCATTACGCCAAGAGGATTAAAGTATGATTGCTTTCTATTATTACTCCTTTCATATCTGTATGGTCCTCTGAGGCTTTCAAATGTTATTGTTGGTTGTATACCGTGGAAGGGAAGAAACATGCCCTGACCAAAATAGATACACCAATTTTATTGTTTAAGTATTGTAAAAGATACATGCACAGACCAAAATATAAGGTAGGGGAAAGGATACACGCACACTGAGCAAAATATTCGGTAAACCTGGAAAGATCTGTAAAATCTGAGTCAGAATTTAATACTTTCAGGTCAAGAAATACCAGCCATAAAGCTGTCAATACAAGTCATTTTAGAACATAAAACATCAAAAGCTGTTATATCAAAGCTGAAAAAGTCACTTGAATATTTTAAAAATTTGTATTGTTCAGTATGGTTTGAAAGGCTCTAACATCAACTTGGTGGCACGGCTGATAACGCGCACATTTATACAGTACATCTGCAATTTGTTTTTCTAACCTGTGAAGTCCTTTGTGGTGATTCATGGTTATAGAAATACATTTGACTTGACTTGAAGTAAAGCATCGCGCCGCATAGGATTCTAGTAAACATTTTTTTAAGAATTTAAAAGCCTCTTAGGAGCCATTTGATGCAATTTTTAGCCAAAGCTCTCGATTCATCCGTGGATCTACGTTCCTTCCCTTACCTTTGGTTATTAGCTGAGGGTCATGACTGAAAGAACAAAATCTTATATATAAACTGCTGATATGAGATTCCTCTGCAGGGTGTGTGGGCTCTCCCTTAGCCAGAGTGTGAGAAGCTCAGTCATCTGGGAGGGGGGGACATCTGTGAGTTTCACCAATGCTCTTCCATATTGAGAGGAGCTGGCTGAGGTGGCCCGGATGCCTCCTAGAAATCTCGCATTTGAGGTGTTCCAGGCATATCCTTCCGGGAGGCCATGAGGGCCATCCTAGGGCACGCCGGACTGTTTCCCAGCTGGCTTGGGAGCACCTGGGGATCCCCCAGAATCTGCTGGATGAAGTGGATGGGGAAAGGGAAGCCGTTGGTCCTGCGACCCTACTGGGATGAAGTGATGGATGGATAGATATGGCGTTATATTTGTGCCACAATTACGCACGCGCGGAAAAAAAATGAGCGGAGAAAATCAAACTGAGCGAGCGAAAACAGATTTTGAGAGCAAGAAAAAAACAATTGAGCGCGTAATGATAAGAGTTTGAGCGCGTACCGATGGAGTTTGAACACAGAAAAAGAAATTGCTCGCTCAAAATTCCTTTTCGCTCGCTCGAGTCGTCCTCCGCGCTCGCTCAGTTCTGCTCACGCGTTACATTTGTGCCACAAAACCAGCCAATCAGAGCTTGTAAAAGCACTTTGATTGACACAGCTTAGTATCCAATGAGATTGCTTGTACGCTATCCGTTGACGCACTCTCGTTTGCCCTGTGTTCACCCGAAAAGGGCAAACGAGAGTGCGTCAACACGGACTTGGGCTGGAGAATTAATTTTAATATTATTATTATTATTACTGTATTGTATCATTTGACAGAAATACCTTGTTAGTTTTTGTACTTTAATAATATAAGCCCACCCCTCCCGCCCACGTCGATGTGACGCACTCTTGTTTGCTCGTTCCGGAGGAACACAACAAGCAATCTCATTGGATACCAAGCTGTCAATCAATGTGCTTTTACAAGCTCTCATTGGCTGGTTTTGTGGCACAAATGTAACGCGTGAGCAGAACTGAGCGAGCGCGAAGGACGACTCGAGCGAGCGAGAGCTCGATGTTGAGCAAACGCGATGTTGAGCGAGGGAGGGAGGAGTATCGCGAACGAGAGCGAGATGTTGAGCGCGAGAATGCTATTGCGAGCGAGCAAAAAGGAATTTTGAGCGAGAAACTTCTTTTCAAGAACTTTTTTTCTGTGCTCAAAATCTGTTTTCGCTCACTCAGTTTGATTTTCAACGCTCAAATTTTTTTTCCGCGCGTGCGTAATTGTGGCACAAATATAACGCCATGGATGGATGGATGGCTAAACAGCAGTAGATTCAACGCTTTGGTCTGTGAATCCCTCATTAAAATAATTAGGCCAGAACACCTTTTTTTGTGCCCTGATATATATGTAGCTGCATTTGCGCTATATCTTTTGGGAAACACTACGGATAGTATGATTGCACTCTGATGTTCTGCACAGTGAGTTAGTCACTCATTTATATATGGAAAAGCGGTAACATTACAACAGACAATCTCAGTGACAGGCAAGTTTTTTCTGAGGTAAAGAAAATAACGACACAAAATCAAGGTTCGCAGCAGCTTGGCTACTTGTAGTTTCCGTTGATCTCCTCTGAGATTTTGCCTGCCTCCACCCCCAGCGGAGGTTTGTTACTGTACTCTAGAACCACCTCAAAATCCTCCCTGTTGGACCTAGATAAGACCCAGGAATGGATTCCTTGGACACACTGCCCTCTGTTTCGCGGGCTTTACCCTGTGCCTCTGGGGGATCCCCCTTTTCCTTGTCTATCTCGTTGGGGTCAAAGTCTCCTATTATTTGCTCATTCATCTGTTCATGATTGGTTGCCTCCATGATGTAGGTCTTGCCTTGGTGTTTGCATCCGTAGAGAAGATAGTAGCAGGTGGGCAGGACCAGTAGGAAGATGCTAACTACCATGATGATCAAAAGGTAGGGGATCTTCTTTCTGGTTGTGAAAACCGTTTGGACTTGACAGTCTTGTCCTCTGTAGCTGAGACAAAGAATGTAGTTAGTTCCAGGTTGTAATCCGGTGAAGTGATATGAATTGATCCCCTCTTTGATGTAGGACCACTTAATGACAGAGCATCCGTTTTCGGTGTCCGCGCAGAAATACTATTTGGATCAGGTTTTTCCAAAGCCGACTTGAAGAGATTGACGGGCTCTTTAAACATCTCAGCATTTTCATTTTGGCCCAGGTGAGTGGCGGATTTGCTATGAACCAGCTGAAGTGGGTTCAGCTTGACCTTGATCTTCGTCTCAGTCACGTCCAGGGTGAAGTACTGCTTTAGGCTCATGTTGAAGGTGTGGTTGGAGACATATTCGCTTCCATCACGCACGCCACACTTACCGGTAAACACGGCGTCTTGAGAAACCCCTATCTCAAGGCCTTTGTCATGTTTGCCCGAGGGACCGTCATGAGACTGCTTGTAGGACGGGCGGCTCTTGTCCACCATGGAATCCACCGTATGTCTTTCGCTAACTTTCGAGGACAGTTTCGCCATATTCTCAGCCTTACCCACATCATTGACTGCAACCTGCATGGAGACATTCATTTTTGGTCCGGTCTTTTAAGGTCCTTTTTTTACTTTCAAAAAATTTTTTTTTCAAGTGTTTTGCTGAAAGAGGGTCCAAAAGGTCTGGTAGTAAGTAATGGATTGTTTTGAATAATTAAGTACTAACTGAACAGTTACTTTACCTATTAAAGTACAGAAGAAATCGGTTATATTAGGTAAAACTACTCAAATATGAAAGTTAAATGATTAGTTGATTAATTGGTACCAGGCTTTTTAGACACTCCTTTTTAGAGTTTAGACACTTAAGAAAATATGAAAAAAAAAACTATCTCAGGAATTGAAGGGGTTAAAAAAGTTTGAGTTTTTCTTACACTTTATTGACTTTATTATTAAATATCAACCAATTTAAAATGCATCTTGTTTGTAAAGAATAAGTTATGACTCTACTTAGCCAAAACATTGAACAACTGAACGTTTTGTGAAAAGAAATCTGGTGGAAAAGTCATTTTGACACAACTTACCTCTCATCCAATAGGAATGCTAGAAACGGCATCTTTTTCTGTTTACAGCCACGACACTTCTATTGGTTCTTGGGATTATGATATGGATTTTTTTTCTTTCCTGGGGCAAAAAAGAGGACTGAGGAAATCATTTCTAAATACATTTCAGACTGTCTAAATCAAATGCTTGAGCCTGGAGAGGTTTATCTCTGGCTACACAGATTTCTAATGAGGTTGGAACCCTTTCATGCCTCGATGTAGCGCCATCCCTCCTTGGTATTCATATGATATGTATAATGTGACTGTGGATATGAATTTGTATGCTACGGTATGTCTGTTCAGGTATCCAGCTGGTCCAGCAGGAGAAAAAGCACCTGAAGGTGTCCAGTGCCAAGCGGGCCCGGGGCCACTGGCAGCTCATCTACACCCTGGTCAACAACCCGTCAGTTGTGGGCACCAGGAAGCACTTCCACCAGCTGGTGGCCACAGAGAGCTTTGTGAATGGAAGCCTGAAAAAGGGCGGCAGTATGAAGGAGGCCGAGGTGGCCGCCTGCAACTGAACAATGAGGCCTGACTAGCGATGAATGTCTGAGTGAATGATGCAGTCCTGTTATTTTTCAACTCCTTGTGTAGATGCGCAGTTAGAAAGCAGCGCCTCTGGTAGAGAGCTTGTCCTCTTGTTCTTCTTTGTTCTGTGCATGCTCTTCCCTGGTGCGTAACATGGGTGGGGTGGTGGGGGGGGGGGGGGGGGGGGGGTCGCAGTCTCCAATTATTGGGAGGAGCTGGTGTAGGAACCATTCCATTATTGTGTAATCCTCCGAACAATACCACTTATTAGCCTCTCCTCAAAATTTAAGGCTAATCAGTATGAAGTCACTTCAGATCATGCAACTTGTGTGCCAAGCAGCATTTGAAGATTGTATTTATTCCGGACCTGACTATTTATACAATCATGTTTATTAACTAGGTTGTCGATTGCTCATTTATTGCATTTCAATTTTTTATGTGATTACAAATAAGGCATTGTGCATTGTGGACAAAAAACACTTCCTTCCTTTTCAACGTGCTGTAACCTCTCTGTTGCCCTTGAGAAATGGATATTTTTGCCACTGACATTTACTTGCCAAATGTCGAATTTTAAGTGAAAATCCCATGAATATCATTCAAATAAAACAAAAACAGGAAAATACGGCTTTTGTCGTCGGATCAAAACGACAGGGGCCGCGCACAATATTCTTCCCATATTTGTTGATAAATGCATAAGAAAAAAAAATCCAGAGAAGCACTTTTTCAAATGTTTTATTAATCCCACTTACAAGAAATGATATAAAAAAATCTTGAAACCTTAGTATTTTTTTCCGTTTTACATATTTCACAAAAAACTCACTGTAGGTATTAAAGTAAGAACAGAGAAGCCGACGGACGCTCTCCTGCATCCTTTCGTTTTGGGGGCTTCGTAAAAACTCATTTTACACTAAAAATGTACATGTTCACAATACAGATTGACAGCATCTAACATCAAAATAAAGTCATCTAGGAGGAATACACTTGTAAAAAGCACAGGAGTAATAAAACAGCATCATGCCATGGACGATATGATGGCTCGGCTGAACACTTGCACATTTAAAGCATCGCGTCGTGAAAGATGACATGTAAATTGTAGGTAAACATTTTAAGGATTTAAAAGTCTCCTTGAAACCGTTTGGCGCAAGTTTTACATCGTTGTTTGCGGCTCTATTACCTGAGGCTTCATTTTTCAAACGGATTATTAAAAACGAGTTTAAAAATTGATCCCTATGCTATCAATGCACTGTGTATTGGCGTTTTTTCTTCTTCTTCTTTTTTTTTTTTTTGCATGTGTTTTGTGCTCGAGAGTACCGATTCCCAACCACTAGATTACACGAAAATGTACAAATTCACATTATTGGTCCGACACTATTTTGTTTACCAGCGGCAGATTTAAACATTTTATCTGTGAATCCTCCATTGAAATAATTAGGTTATAAATACCTTTTTGTGCCATGATCTATCTCTCGCGTAGCTAAACATGTGCCATATCGTAATAAAGGTTGGGAAACATTGCAGAACAGTAAATAAAGCCGCTGTTCTGCACAGTGAATTAGCGCCCCTTTTTGGTGTTTATAAGACGTTAACATTACAACAGACTCCTATACAATCTCAGTGACAGGCGAGTTTTTTTTCTGAGGTAAAGAAAGAATAAAATAAAATAGTTTTTTTTTTGGGGGGGGGGGCAAAAGGAAGAGCATCTTACAAGGTTGTCAGCGGCTTGGCTGCTTGTAGTTTCCGTTGATCTCTTCGGAGATGTTGACCGCCTCAGCCCCCAGCGGTAGTCTGTCACTGTACTCCGAGCCCACCTCAAACTCCTCCTGGTTGGTCTTGGATGAAGACCCGGGGATGGATTCCGTGGCCACGCTGCCCTCAGCTTCACCCTCTCCCTCTGGAGGTTCTCCCTCCCCCTCGCCCATCTCGCTGGGGTTGAAGGTCTTCTCAGATTCCACGAAGGACGTCCTGCGGTCGAAGTCTCCAGTCATTTGCTTCTCCATCTGGTCGGGATTGTGTGCCTTCATGATGAGCTTGTATGTCTTGCCTTGGTATTTGTAGAGGAGGTGGCAGCAGGTGGCCCCCAGTAGGGGAACAGTGGCCAGGCCCAGGAGAAAGATGCTGACTACTACGATGATGAGAAGAGAGGGAATCTTTTTCCTGGTTGTGAAGACCACTTGAACTTGACAGTCTTGTCCCCCGTAGGTGAGACAAAGAGTGTAGTTGGTGCCGGGGTGTAAGCCGGTGAAGTGATAGGAGTTGATCCCCTCTTCGATGTTGGACCACTTAATGAGGGAGTGTCCATTTCCCGTGTCCACGCAGATGTAGAGCATGTCCGGGCCGGGTTTTCCCGAAGCCGACTGGTAAAGACCAACGGGCTCTTTAACCACCAACTCGGCGTTGTCGTTTTGGCTTTGATGAAGGTTGGATTTGCTGCGGGCTAGTTGAAGCGGGTTCAGTTTGACCTTGGCCTCAGTCTCAGACACCTCCAGGGCGATGACGCCAAAGTCGAAGGTGTACTGCTTGAGGTCGTCCAGGCTCATGTTAAAGGCGTGGTTAGACACATATTCGCTGCCATCACGCACGCCGCACTTGCTGGTAAACATGGGGTCTTTGGAAACCCCTTCCTCCTGGGCGCCGTTATGTTTGTCCGAGGGACCGTCGGGTCCGATTTTGGTCCTTTCCTCGCCCTTGGTCCAGTTGATGACATTGTTTTTGGAGTTCTTGGGCTGAGTGGGCTTGTTATAGGACGGGCGTATCTTGTCCACCGTGGAATCTACCGTCACATGTTTTTTACTAACTGCCGGGGACAGCTTCACCGTACTCTCCGCTTTGCCCAGATCATTCACCGCCAGGCAAGTGTAGTTCCCGTCTTCCTTTTTAGTCAGGCGAGGAATGACCAGGGTGCCGTTTTGAAAAACCAGGAAGCAATTGTTGGTGGTCTTGTCGTTGATCGGCAGGCCATTGGCATCGCCTGTGGAGGGCAAAGGGAACAGGAAGTTCTGATTCCCTGCAATCACCTCCCAGCTAACCAGGGGTTTTGGATTTCCCTTGGTTTCACAGTTTAAGACAACCATGGAACCCTCAACCAGGTCTGCGCTGCCAATATCGGGCTGGAATGTTATCGTGACAACTGGAACTTGACAGTCCAGCTTGGGGATTTTTGTAACCATGACACCCTTCAGGTGCTCGGGGGCTTCACACACAATTGAATTTGGCTCTGGGACGGAGATCTTGGTGGTGGTGATCCAGTCCCTCAGCCACTCCAGGCTACAGGAGCACGCAAAGGGGTTGTTGTAGATCTGGAGGTGGGACATGGAGGACAGCGCTCCGAAGGTGCCTTGAACGATGGTGGTGAATTTGTTGTTGTTGATGCGCAGCGAGCGCAGATCTTTGAGCGTGGCAAAGGCATCCTTGGGGAGGTTCACCATCTCATTGTTGTTCATTTTGAGAAGCTGCAAGGCGGTCAGATTCAGCAAGTCCTCCCATGGAAAGTTGACTATTTTATTGTAGCTGATGTCCAGGTTGCGGAGTTGAATCAAGGGGGCCAACGTGTTGGTCTCGATGGAAACGATCTCGTTGTGAGCCAGCCAGAGAGAGGTGACCTGGGTGATATTGACGAAGCTTTTGCTCTTCAGAGATTTGATCTTGTTGGCCGAGAGCCCCACTGTAGTGACGTTGGAGGGTAGACCCTCGGGCACAGCCAGCAGGTCCTTGTAAGCGCAGTCGGCAAATTGGTGGGCGAATTTGTCTTGGCACGTGCACTGCTCTGGACAGCAGTCCACCTTTGCCAGCAGCGTGAGCCACAAAGCCAGGAGCGCTGCGAGCCTCTGCGCCATTTTCTATACCTGCAAGCATTGAAGAAAAACAACACTTACTTTGAACCGACAATCCATATTAAAACCCATTATCTTCCATTGATGGTTCCAGATGTCTTCCATTTTTTATTGACAGCTATGCAAGTCAAAAATCCATCAGTTAGCGCTCAATCTCTTTTTGAACCAGTATTGCTACAAAGCCACGAGTGCTGCGAGCCTCTGCGCCATTTTCTATACCTGCAAGCATTAAAGAAAAACAACAACACTCATTTCAAGTCGGGAATCCACATTAAAACCCATTATCTTCCATTGATAATTATAGATGTCATCCATTTTTCATTGACAGCTTGCAAGTCAAAAATCCATTAGTAAGCAGTCCGTGTCATATTGACAGTATAGGGATATTTCTGGCCAGATTTTTTTAGTTGTGGAGTACTGATACCATGTCCTCGAATCTGCCTAACAAAATGGCATCAAACATGTATGCTTTATAGATTGGAAAAGCAGCAGAAGTGCAAATTAAAATATCAAAACATCAATGTATTTTATTTAGTTCTTATCCTGTCTTCAGTTGTGCTATAAATCAAAATGTTTTTTTTTGTTTTTTGTTTTTTTTTACAAAACATTTCAAAGAATTGTTCCATATTGACACAGGTAGTGGGTCCATTTTCAATTGATGATTAAAATCGGTTTATTTTTGACCCAACAATTTTAAGATCATAATATATACATTTTGGAATGTGGAAAAAAAAAGTTACAAGCAAGGGGAGAATATGTTAAACTCAAACGTCTGAACTGTGAAGCAACCCACTACCATTTAGGCAACCCCTTAACATTCTTGTCGAAAATTCATCCGACAGTAATGCGGGTCTCGGTTGTTAGGTAGGAATACATATACATGTAATTTCCTTTCTTCTATACAATTAAACAAACCTGTGCATTTTTTTGCATCCTCCATTATCTGCCTCATAAATACAACGAACTTACCTGTCCAATAATAACTTCCCGGTTCTTGTCAATCTCAGTCGACTTTCCTGTCAAAAAGCTTCAAAAGAAGTGTAAATGTAAACAAAACAAAAGAAATCTCACGAATGTATCATTTCACATGACTTTTGCAGCGATGGGTGCGATGGAGGCAACATGTTTTGGTCCCGGTGAGCAGTTTGCGGTCCGCGTATGATTTTCCCTTTCTGCTGCAAGTATCGGATCCTCTGCGCGCGCTCCCGTCGCCGAACATCCAGCCAAGACATCGTCGGGAGCGCGCAGCCTCTCCCACATCCCGCGCGCTTCTTCTCTATTAAAGATACAGCAGCTTCGCGTCCTCCAACCAAATTCATAATTGAAGAGCATGATGATTAATTGATCAGCTAGACCTAAACATAATCTTTGACCTCATTCGGCTCGCCTGCAGCCTCTTTGTGTCTGTATGGAGACAAATAACACTTCATAGCAATATTCAACTTTGCGCGCAAGCACATTGCCATGTAATCAAACTAACTGTTTCAAGAGTTTAAATATTGCAATCGCCTGCTGCACGTGAATACCACACTTATCACATTCATGCGACTTTTAAACGACAGTATTCCGTTTTATATTCACTGCTGTTCTTGCGCGTGCACAGTGAGTAACAGCAAGTACAAAATCGGCCTTTACAATAAAGGTAATGGTGCCATTTTGATGACAGTCACTTTAAATATATAATTATAGAACTGCACTGCAATATTCAGATTTTTTTTGCCCGCCTCATTAAAACGCGTATCAATGTGAGACAAGTTCAGTTCTAAACAGTAAGAATCAGAATGATTATTTTCATAGGAACGGATATTGTGAAAGTGTACCTATTATTTTGTCCGATGATCTTTATTTTTCACTGCACAGGATTTTCTGTAGTTCTTTCAGCCAACATTGCCATCTACTGTTGTTTTAGTATTATTACATCTGCTTGTTTCTCATTTTTAGCCATACAAGACTGTATGTTATGTTCTACTTCAAATCACAAACAAATAAAAGTCTTTGTAAATAAACGTGTTTCTGTTTCAATTAAAAAAAAAAACGATCATTATAATCCAAATGTATGTATTCCCACACGCCTAACCCTAACCCTTAGATTGGAACCAGGTTCCCTAGTGAAGTGTTCTTTTTGTGTGTGTAAAACGAAAAACGAAATTAAATTGATAGACTGAAATGATGTGTGTGGACACTACCTGTGTCATGTATAGGCTTTTTTAATCACATAGTCACAGTGTTATTTTCATGCACCCAATCACACCTAAGGACAATTTAAAGTGTCAAATACGCCTACGTTGTTTCTGGGATGTGGGAGGATGCTGGAGAACCCATTCAGGCATGGGGAGAACATGCAAACCCCACACAGGAAGGCCGGAGTGAGCTGGATTTGAAGTCGGGCCTCTGAACTGACATACTAACCACGGAGGTTTGCTTATTCCTCTAAAAACAATTGCGTTCGACAATTTACTTTAGGTTTTAAAAGGGGTCAATTTAATCCACAATATCACAGAAGGGTTCATACGTTTACGAATCAACATTGTTCGTGAATGTAATGCCCTTTATTTAAATATGCTATTTTTTGCTCTACACAAGTATTGGTTCTGAACTGTTCCAGTGGGGAAAGTCCCCCCCTGACAACCAACGTACCAAATGCAAAACCTACCACCGGTAGATATAATTAAAGAATCAAAACAATCTCATTAGTATGTCGAGTAACACGCATTTACGTCATTCGTTGGGTGTGTAAAGTGTTCTTGGAGTCCCAGGGAATGCAATGATAGTTTTGAGATTAGAAAGAAACAAAATGTGCATTTGTTAAATGTTATCCTTAACTTTAACTTCCTTCCTGTATTTCCTGTTCATAGGAAACGGGACAATTTGTTGACAGAAACTCCCCAGAGATTCAAGGTCTATTTACACTTGGTGGCCTTGAGTCAGAGTACAGGCTGTTTTGCAGGGCCTTTCACAATTACAGCTGATGATAGTGAAGAGTGTGAGTATCTTCGATGTGCTTATTCAAGCAAAATCCTGCAGCAAGCCGATCAGTGAAGCTTAAGCTTTCCAAATGCAAGTTTGCCGTGACAAACAGTTGGTCCTCTGACAGTTTTAGCGGCACAGACGTTTCGGAATCACAATGAGCCGAGCTTCGCACAACAAAATGACGCACCGCACATTTGATAGTTGATATCAGGTGGGTCCCTCGAGGTCTGCCTGTGTACCATCCTCATGTGACTTTCCATGGAAACAACGGGCAAAACCAGAAGGAGTTGGGAGTGTGGTGTGTGGGTGGTGGCATGATTTAGACTCACATGCTGTCAGCCAACTGTGACGACCTAAATGGCAACTGACCACACAAACTTGAAAACAAGTCATCCGCATTTGTGCACCGTGTATTTCAAATCATATTTTCTCATTGAAATGACTGGAAATTCAGTAATACGTTCCAGAAAAATAGCACTTCAGAATATAGTACTTTATAAAAGTATAGATTTGACATAATCTGTTTTGACAGTATGGCACTATTATGAGCAAGATTGAGCTATGTAGTTGTTTTAAAATAAACAAGATGTACTGGTTTAATATTTAGTTTGACAGTCAAATTCAACTGGGATTAGCAATAGAGGCCGAAGCCTCTTTTTATACGAAATCAACTGATTGCATTTGTGAAACTGCTGCTTGGTGTGTGAAAGTCATATTTCAAGTGTTCCCTTTCAAGTCAAAGCCCCCCCCACCACCACCACACACACACACACACACGCACACACACACACACAGCCTCCCCCCCAAATGTCCTTGGCGGTTCATATTTCGAAAAACGTGGAATTCTGAATAAGCATCAAGACAATACTTGCTCGGACCGATTGGGTCCTCATGTTTTTATTTACACAATAAAACGAAATCGTGTGACTACACTTTTAAAAAACAAAATACATATTTATTTGATAAATTGATAGTTTATTTGTCAAAGCTATGCCATATATAACTGTTGATTACATTTAACCTGATCATTTTGCAAAAAAATGAAACAAAATAAAAATGTCTTTGAATCATGATGTTCATTGGAACGTGACCAATATATGACCGGAAAATACAATCAAAAACAACTTTTCATTGCAAACATATGGTCTCAACTGATTAATATTTCATCTGTAGAATAAGAAATAAACAGATTAATCCATCCATTTTAGGGGCGGCCATTTTGCCATCTACTAAATGTCAAATTCCCACGGCATTGCAAACATCAGGGCTCACCTGATTTCTTGATTTTGCCGTTGGACATTTGTGACATCAACTTCAGTCGACAGCAGAAGGTGATGTTGGCCATAATGGCAACACCCTGAGATGGACGTTAAACTCTTATTCCAAAACTGTAATATTGATCAGAATAGTTTAAGGCTGTAAGCTAATATGAGCAGGTTTTGTGAAGTTTATTTTCCCATTAAAACCAATATAATTCACTTCACCTTAAGATAAAGTACCAAAAATGTGATTTGCTAATAAATACACAGTATCATTCATAGTAATCTGTCAGCATTCTATGTACAATCATAAATATCCATACAATTGTGCAGTAAACATGACCATTAGTAGCTGAAATAAAATCTATTATTGAAGAGGTTGGGCATTGTCTACTCCGTCACAAAGGCTGTCTTATTGCACGTTACAAAGGCCTCCTTGTCTGTGAGTTGTTCTCAGCAGAGGTAGGTGGTGGTGGGAAACAAAACAAGGAAATTCGTCGAAGGACTCGGGGTGCCTCCACCCTTCTGCACACAATATACTCGCCCAATTGGCTGGAAGAGAGCCAGAGTGCACTGCTCCATGTGGACTAAACCACCTGCCTCAAAATGTGCGAGACTCACTGTTTTGTGAACAAGCTCTCCAGAGCACTGACTCACTGTGTGGATGAAGCTGGGGGCACAGAGGACACACATAGACACACACATGGATTCCTTCAGTTTCACCTTCAAATATTAGTTGCAAATTATGGCGACCGCAACATTTGGCATCTGTCGCTGTCATAGCGAGCCTGGATCATCTACAAGTGGACTAGCCAGGACACCTCTTGTGTTTTGTTAGTGTTAAGGCTACTTCAGTGTTTGTAATAAAAAAAATAAAATAATAATAATAAATAAATACATAGCAAAGTGACTAATAGATGAGTTGTGTTAGTGTTTATCACATACAGTACATTCATTGTCTTGGCTGACGTGGTCTACTTGCATTAATAAATGTGGGATAAAAGCCATTTGACAAATGTAGAAGCAAAACTACAATGCTCCTAAAGCTACTTCAGCCCCCCTTAAAGTGAACTTACGCTTTATAATTTAATAGTATCTAAAAACTTTTTACATTTGACTATAATTGTTCACGTGAAAAGACTGAGAACTATGTTGTAAATAAAGTATAAGCATTTTTGTGTTCATCTTTTCAGGTTCGCTGAAGGGGGGCATGACTAAAACTGGGCTCAGTGATGAATTTGAGTAACAGTTCTGGCACTACCGCTACATGTTAGCTAGCTACAGAATGCCTACATTCCGAAAATGTAGCTTTACCACTCGCTACTTTACAGTGCCTCATTGTTGCAGGGTAGAAAAACCCTGCAACGACCTTGTGGGATATCATCCAGAATTTTTTTTTTTTTTAATCGTTGATTAAGTGGAAACAATTTTGTAAGTAATAATAGCATTTGCCTGACAGCTGGCAGCCTCTCGGGGTGTGATTTCCACTTACCATTTTCATGATTTTAAAGTTTAATTTTACAAGCTTATTCATTTCTTTTATCGTTAAAATTTGCTACTTTACAGGGAATTTAAGTATTCACTTAAAAAAGTAAACAATCTACTCTCCGTGCAAGCATCTTAGGACAACAAATTTAACATAAAAAAAATGTTTTTTCTATATTCTTGGTTTGCTATATTTGATTTTTTTGTTAGTATCCTGTCCTCAGCAAATTGCTGACAACTCCTCTTAGCGTTTTGGGGTTCTTTTTGTAATGTCTTGAGATACCACAAGATGTCGCCAAAGCCTTGTGTAGTAGGAAAGTAGTAATTAGTGTCAAAGAAGGACAGAATTTGGACATTGTCCTAGCTTTCTGGCTGGATGAAAGTGGGCTGAGTATGTTGAAGCCACATTATCAGTCAGTAACTCCACATTCAGGATAAAAAAAGGCAAGGCTAAGTCCCAGTGTGATCCACAATGTCTGGGCTTCTACAGCTGATGCTTTACCTCGGTCAAACTTCGTATGTCGGCTTTCTTGGTCCGCCAGATGATATTTCTTCACCACATTGACGTAGTCTCTCTCTTCCGAGATGCACTCGTATCTGCCGTAGCTCTCACGGGTCATGGCGGGGATTAGGAGCAGACAGTTGGATTGCATCTGTAGGCAAGGGCTGCTCCGGTCTCTGTGTTTCCACGTGTAGACAGCGTGGTAGGAGTTAATTGGGCACGACAGGTAAAAAGGGACACCCATGGGCACTTCGTGTTTGGTCAAATCCTCGTTGACGGGCGAGGCGGCATTCCTTCTGGTTCGATTTGCTTGATTGTGCTCTTAAAGAAGTAGAAAGGACAAGACAAGCATCCATCCATTACCTTGCGGGAAAATCAATATTGGCATAGTACGTGTAATATTGTGGAACCTTGACTTGCAATTTTAATTCACAATCAAGCTCAATGCAGACATGCTTGTACAGTGGACAATAAAACTCGCTCCATCATGAAGGGGTTACTTTGTAGACCAGTGGCTCTCAAACATTTCCCGATGTGCCCCCTGTGAAGTATTTTTGCAGCTAAGTACCCCCTAACTGATGCAAATTTTTGGATTGGGGAAAAATACTTTGAACTGAGTACTGTGGCTGATTGATTAACCTTCTGAACAACTGTATCCGTGTTTAAATGTGGATTTTATTCAGGAACTCTCAAAGAATATATGTTTTATTTGTGGCTCACTTGCCACAACATTCGGGGCTCTAATGACAACGAACATCTGGGTAAACCCTAAAAAAAAAAAAAAAAAAAGCATACAGCATTTTGCAAAGGAGTCACTATAAAATGATTTGGCAAGAATTTGCTTCATGTTCTAATTCATTTGCTCTTAATTTAAAAAGACATGAACCCCCTGGAATGCCTCCACGTCCCCCCATTTGAGAGCCACCCCCACAATAATTGAACACAGCGATCTAATGTAGAAATACAAACACAGTATTCAAATCCTCCCCATGCATGTTTTTAATAACCTTTACGACACTTGATTTATTCTTCAAACTCACTTTAAAAAAAAATAAAAAATGTTCAACATATTGAGAATAGAAAGAGCAATAGATAACAAAATGATTGCCTACTGATCCTGCTGTGTTTATTGTAAACAAATTCCTTTTTCCAAACTAACGCATTTATCATCTCAAATTATGCATCAATAATCATGCCCAAATGTCACCGTCTATTCTTTTCATAAAAATGAACAATGGAATTAAAAGAGGTTTCCTCTTTTTAAGATTGAACGTTGTTAAACAAATGTGTGGTCTCTAGTGGCCAAAACTGGTATTACATCCAAACCAGTAACAATTTCATTCTAAAAAGGACACAGAAAAACCTGCAAAAAAGCAGCACAGTTGATATAGGATCCACAATGAAGTGGAGGATTTACAGTATTTGAGTACCTGATGTTGAGGCAGAACACACTCTTGTCAGCCCATGAACGATATTTTGAATGCCCCCGCTGTAGAATGAAGAAAAGCAAGTTCAACCATCAGTCAATAGATATTGAATCATTTTTGCCTGTATACTTACGGGACAGTCGGAGAGCATCCAGATGTAGTCCATGAACAATAGGGGTCCCGAGCCAGAACGCAATCCGCGCAGGATTTGTTGTACTCGTCACAACTCTGGAGGTCCACCACAGAGATTTCCTCTGCAAAACTTACCACTAGTTTTTTCTAGGCAAAATAAACATATATATATTTGTAACGTTCATTTAAGTTTGCCATTGTCATTGAGGTTTTCATATAACAATATGTTCATCATTGTGAATGTTTTGAAGAATTTCCCCCAAAACAAGGTGAACCAGTATAAAGAAAAACCCCAACTGACCCCAAAACTGTGTTGGAAAACAAAAACATTTGCTGGAAAACATCCAGTAGTCCTGATGGAAATGCAAGAACAAAAACAACTCTGTATCTAAAAATAGATTTTGCCAAGCTGTACCTTTTTGGAATCCAGTTTCATCGACTGTATGCTGGACTGACTAGGGATTTGTATTTGGGAAATGATGAAAGGTTCCGCTCCCGACTCTAGAATTTTATGGATCTTCCCGGAGTCTGTAGGATAGGATCAGCATCACATATCATACATACAAAGTTAAAGTGCTATTTTAAAAATCAAAGTTAAACATGTTATGCTCCTTCCTGTTTTACTATTCAAATGAGTGCAAGGCTAATGAATTTTGTGACCATGAGGAACGAGACATAGGAATTGTTCAACTTTGTGGAATGTAGCTATATTTCGGTAAACAAAGCGCTAAAAATAGTTCGACCCGGGACAAGTGTATTGTTTTGCGGCAAACAGGACATACCAGTGGCCAGTAGCAGAACGTTGTACGTGTTCTGATCCGCCGCCTGCACACGGTCCACAGCAATTTTAGTGTAGTTGTTGTTGCTGACGTAGAATGGACTTGTGTAATGTACAGGGTGGACCCAGTCGTTCATTTCGGGATGATCTCGCACCACGCTGACGGTTGCCAGCGGCAGTGTGCGACTGTTGCGTACACACTGAAACACAAGACACAAGAAATAGCTAACCCATTGTTGGGACTGGCCCAACGCTGGGTTATTTACGCCCGGTGCATTCTGTTGATGATTTGACCAAGCATGTTGGGTTAAAGTTTTAATCCATCGAGGGGTTAAAGTCACTCAATACACAAAGTTGCAAAGAAATGGGTTACCAGTTTATTGGTAGAGCAAGACTTGAAAAATAATATTAATTTTATTGCAAGGTCAAAATAACTAACCCGACTAATTCAAATTCCAACCCAATTTGCCAGGTCAAAACAATTAACTTAATAAATCTTGTCTTCTTGCCAGGTAAAAATAATTAAGCCAACCTTGGGTAAGTGTAACCCAATATGCTCAAATCTGCTGGTGGATTTGGGGGGGTATTGACCAAGTCGGGTAGTCCACTTTAAAAATAGGTCAACTACAATGATTTGCTTCGAAGCTCCGCCGGAACAATGTTTGTGCCACTCTTTTCGACACAAACCTTGCACACACATGCTTTGTTGCAATAAAAGCAAAGGAGAAAGAATCCCTCAAAAAAACTGAGGATGTTAGAATTTTGGGATCATTTCCAATCATAAAAGTGACAAAATTAATGTTACTTTTTTGCAAAATGGAACTGTACTTGGACGATGTTGTGGTGTTATACTGTATGTATGCATAGAAACTCCATTTCTTGTGTGGGTGCAAAAAAAGTTGTAAAAAAATGTAAAAACACTTACAAAAGAAGAGCACAAAGAGGAAAAACAGGAAGTTATGGAGCTCATAGCAGCTAACAGGCAGCTCCACTTGTAGGTTTACGCATGGAATATATTTGGAGCATCGAATTAATATAAATGATATGATATGTGTATGTGAACTAACGACTAGTTAGAGGGCTAATGCTAATCGCAACTGCTAACCGTTAGCATGAGCAACTCTTGATATAAAAACCCAACTGACACAATATATGGATCTATTTGGCCCAACCTTCTGGGTTAGTAGATTCAAAACAACCCATTTTTTATGCTGTCTTGTTTACAAAATGTGTTTAAGGATGGTTTTGTGGATTTGGTCAAAGGGACGCAAATATTGGGTTAGGATGTGCCTAAAACATGAAAACAAAATTTCTGATAGTAGATCATCACATTTTGGAAGGAAGCCACCATTGATTATTTTTACATATTTATATGTATACCATTGAAAGCTGATCTCGTATTGGCTATAGGATTGATCATAACTGTTTTTTGGCCAATTTTGGGTTATTTTTGACCCACCCACTATATTTTAGAGCGTGAATCAGGGTGTGCCTAAAGATTCTCGATCATAGCTGTCACTCACATTTGATGTGCGTTCAAGCCTTGGCGGAGGCCTTAACGTGAAGTTGGAAACCACCCTTTTGTGAGAAGCGGTGATGCACACAAACATTTTCCTCGTAGTCACCCATTTATAAAACTTCCATATTTTGCCAAAGCCGCACAGCTCAACCACTTGTGACACATAAGTTGAGCCAGTAGAGACACAAAAACACAAAGCGAAATACCACTTACAGTTCCTGGCCTTGGTTCTGGAACAGCCTTGTCATATCCCTTAAAGGTGGAGTTGTCAAAAACGCCTTCAATCGTTTCCACGGAATAAATACAGACTGCAGTGGCGTTCCTGGAAGAGGAATAGAGTTATAGAAATTGAACGCAAATATAATATCATGTTTTAAATTGATTTAAAAAAGACCAAAATAGTAGAAACTAAAGTTAATCCAATGAATGGACAAGCTAAATATCACAATACAGAATTTTTATGGTTATCTTGGTTTTCTTCAGTTTAATCCATTTTAATGAAAGAAATAAACCCAGAATACGTTTATTTAACATCTTGATTTATTTTTTTTAAAAAAGAGAAGAAAATATGCAGACAAAAATAATGACTATTGATTTAAAATGTGTTTTAACATACATTTAATCTTCATAGCTTGTACATAATTTGCTTAAGGGAGTAGTCCATTTGTTTTGCCGTGTTTAGCAGTAAAAAGTGAATAATATGTCTACAATTAATTTGACAAGTCCATAATCATCTTACTAAATTATTGAGAAACTACCAAACATGACTCAACTGATTGGTCGTTACGAGAACTTTCAGCACGTGTGATGTCATTTTCAGTTGACGGCAAGTGAAAAAAAAATGTTGTGGGGAAAAATTAATTGTACATGAGTAATACCTTAGTAATCAAGTTAACTCATTCAGTCCTAAAAATGTCATTTTACATTTTTAAGAGTCCAGACATACAATCCCACTTATTTATGTATATTTTTCATTTTTTTTCAAGTGTCAGGCCAAAAAGAGTGTCTAAAAATGTCTGGTACTAAATGAGTGATTTATAGACAACATGTTAACTTTTTACGGCAAAAAAATGGCTAGCTAGACTATCCCTCAATTTTTTACTTAATCTTCAGTTTTTAAAAGAATTAATTAATTGAATTAGTTTGTTGTTATAGTATAACACAAATACTGAGAATGAAATTCTGAGCAGTGTACGCAACAGAGTAAACAGGAACTTATCATTGACTGTTGTTGACATGCTCGAATGGCTCAAACCACCGGAGATAAATTCCATGTTTTTTTTTTTTAAACATGCTTGGCCAGTAAAGATGATTGTGTGTTGAGTCTGATTCTAATGTAGCATGACAAAACCCCAACACACCATGTGATGCTGAGTAAATGCATATTTCCCATCCTGCTTTTTTGTTACTCCCCACGACGTACTGTTACATTTTGTTGCAGTCAGCCACTTATACTAGCAGGTACAGTTTCAGACATTTTCAACATCCTGAACATTTTTCCTACCCAGTCCTCATGTGCGTCATGTCACACCCACAACGGCCTGAAGCGTGATCGCTGTGGCCACCACAAAATAATGTAAATTTTGCATTAACGTCAGAAACCGCAACCCTTGCCTCATGTCAGGTCATAGGGCATCCAAATTAAAATACAACCTCCAATATTTACTCACAGTGTTTGAGTCATACTCGTGGGAGGGAGGGAGCCATTGCATAAGAGGTTGCACCACTCTGATTCTTTATGAGCTTACATAACTTTACTCCTCAATTTTTCCAAGTGACTTTCCTTAGAAACGTATCATGTTGTTTCAAATGTGGTTTTAGCATTAGAAGGAAAACTGCGATAGAATAAGGGGAGTCGTATAATGTTATTTGCAAAAATAATATTGTGTTTATGTTGTTATTGTAAATCATTAGTTCATCGTTAGTTTTGACATTATTGTATTTTGCAAAACAACAATATGTGTTATTATTATTGGCATCATTGTTAACTTTATCTTTACAATAACATTTATTCATACTACGATAATGTAATACATATATTGTATCATAAAATCACTTGATGTTCAAATTATTAGTTATTTAGTGATTTTAGGAAGTTTTTCCTCATTCAATAATATGCATATCGGTCACAACATTAGGGAAATAATTTTTTAAGGGGATTCAAAATAATTATATAAAATTATTATTTGCAAAAATAATAATGCATTAATGTTGTCAACGTAAATATATTTGGTTTCAACATTGACATTGTATTTGTTATTGTAGTTGTTTTTGTTGTTTTACTATTTTTATTTATTACTTGTTAGTATTGTTTTCATAATTAACTTTTTTGTTACAATAATATTTCTTCATATTACAGTAATACGATACATATATTGTATTACAAAATCACTTGATATTAGAATTATTTACCGAAAAAATAATAATATTCATATTATTATCATTAGGTGTATTATTAATCCAAAATTGTTATTATCATTATTAATCTTATTACAACAATAATATGTATTCCTATTACTACATGAATTATAATACATGCATGGTATTATGAAAACAACTTGATAATATTTCTTTATGTGCTTATATGCTTTATATATACATTATATATTACTTTTCTAATGTAGAAATAGATCAATAATCATATAATTATCATCATCATTAGAAGTACTAAAATATCAGATGATCATTGTGTAAAATAGAAATAATACTTACTATACATATAGATATGATTTCTTATTGTTGTTGTTATCATTATTACCGATAATGATTACCTCATAAATGAAGAATTTTTGTTTGAATATTACTATATTGTTATGATTATGATTAGGTTTTAAATAATTGCATAATACTACTAATAAAATAATATAAATAGTAATTGCTAAGTCAAAAAATTATTCATAAAATAATGATATTCATTAATATCATCCATTCATACTTTAATAATGATAATAATAATAGTAATACAATCAAGATATAAGTTAGGTAGTAATAACTGATTACTAGTATTGTTCAAAAATAACAATAACATTAATGCGACTAGCCTACTACAGTATTATGTTATAAATACAGGCGATATTAAAAATATTTAACGTATTAACCAGGATCGGGCATTGCCATTTATATCATGATATTTTAAGGAAATTGTTATACGGTGTTTGGGGGGAAATTTTGTGTATCAAAAATACAAGTAGTATTGGTATTTGGTATCAGTGGTACTCAAGACGAGTACTAGTACTTTTATCATTCTGGGGGGGAAAAAAAAAAAAACCTGTGGTAACCAACATCCCATAATTATCGTAATAATGTTTGTATTAGTGTTATTAAAAAATAAAATGCAATGTAATTTGACCTCTCTGTTAAGTGTACCTAATGAAGCCACCAAGCTATGACACATCTCTGCGATGAGCCATTCCGCAGAATCAGGAGTAAAAAACAGCGACAAAGAGCTTATTTTAGTCTCTATTTCAACATGCTGAGCTTGCGTTTTATGTCAGTGTGTCACAGTCCTCAACTTTCGGTCTTTACGCAATAATAGGAAGGGAAAGTGTCCCACCAGCTGCTGGTGAAGAGGGCATAGACCCTTGTGTCCCGCCAATCCTCGGCGTGCTGTACGAAGACGTCCTGAAGGTGATTGAAATACAACGACTCCTCAGGGTAGCCGCACACCAGGCGAGCTTTGAGAAACGACGTCCACGTGTTCTGGAAAAATCGCTTTGATCCCCCTTCGTCGGTCTGCAAAATCACAAACAAAAGGCTGTCATGTTTCCATGGCGAGCTTCGCTATTATCAAAGCGATCGGACGCCGGTTATTCTTATTTGTTTTGTTGCCATTTTTGCGTTGAATCGACGGTGTCTGGGGATGTGAGCGATTGTCGGATCAAACCGTTTTTTTTGTCAATATAGGACTGCCACAAGCTAATAGTTTTGCAATTAATTAATACATCAATTTTGTCACCGATTAATCGAATAATCAAATGAGAGTTTTAATTTGAATTCAAGTACATTACAAAACATTTTCTCATCTAGCTTTTATGCAGCTATACTTCTTTATTTGGTTTTGTTTAGTGGTGTCAAGAAAACAAAAATTTTGCAATGTTACTAAGAAGGATTCAATGCCAGAGATGTATTTTCACATTTTTTAAGGGTCCGAAAATTCAATCCCAGATGCTGTACTTAAGTATCGATTTAATACCTAAGTATCTGGTAATCAATGTCCTTAATATACTTAAGTATCGACTTAAGTATCTTGGATTGAATGTCCAGAATCCCAAGAAAACTTGAAAATACGTCCCTGGCATTGAATGGGTAAAAATCAGCAACTAGGTAAATCCCAAAAATTCACAAACGACTACACAGATTAATGAGAGATTAATGACTGGTGAGAGATTGAAATGGCGCCAATTGATGACAGTATTGTTAAAATAGTTGTCGATTAATTTGATAACCGATTAGTTGTTGGTTAATTGATTAATTTTGAGAGATGCAATGAATAAAATTTAAACAGTTATGTTGTGGTTTTTAACACTTTTTTAACTCATTAAAAAAAGATAATCAAATATCAATTTTTTTTTTTTACATTTTAAGGGTGCTTGGATTAATTTTACAGGTGCTTGAGCACCCTCACAACTGAGCTAGACTTGTCTCTGCTGCTGCATCTAGTTTGTTAATTAGTGCTATAAAAATACATTTCTTTATTCTAACATTATGAATAATCTGAATGATGAGTCATGACGGCAATCTAAATCATGATGATCATTTTGGCCAGCTCTCTTTTCCACTAAAGGCCAAAGTGCCAAATGTACAATCCAATAGTCATTCTTGGCGCCACCATGAGCGTCAGCTCAGATTACTGGACTTTGATAGAGCTTTCTGGGAAGGCAGCCATCTGTAGAATGTCATCCGAGCTAAGGTCTTTTGTCCAAGGTACCTTACAAACTCGAGCTACTCTGGAAATCCAGGGATCAGCTTCCGGGTTTTGGTCGGAGTTCTTTTCACGAAAAAAGATGTAGATCTTTTCATTGTCGGGGTCATCTTTCCGCTCCACCCAGGAGGCAGAGACAAATGTTGGCTCTGTCGGACGAAGACATCGATACCGATTAGTCAAAGTACAGGACATGTGAGAAATCTGAAATGGTTTATTTTAATATAGATCAATGTCTTGCATGTGTTTGTTTTCCAGGTTATCCATCATGTTTTGTGTATATGAAACAATGAGGCGATTACGCATTTTTAGTAGTGCCTTGAGATATGAGTCAAGCTCAAATCATCTTTCTGCCTTAAAATGAATGGAAAAGCCATTAATCCGCACTAGCCTCCCCCAAATTTTTAAAAGTAAACTAAATGTATTTAGCCATTTTCAGCAGTAAATTAAGTTCATACTTTGTCAATTATTATTTTTTTGTGTACAAAGAATACATTTAAAACACAATTTTCCAGCTGCTGTTGACTGAAAATTACATCACATGTGCTCAGGGCTGAGGCAAGGACCAATCAGGGATCACCTGTTTTGACTCTGTGACGTGAGCAAGCTGAGCTGTGATTGGCTATTACCTGAGCAATGTGATATCATCTTAAGTCGACAGCAAGTGGCAAAATCCGTTTTTAAAATCATTAATTGTACATTAAAAAAGTTAGTCATAAAATAAATTGTAGACAAATTTATGACTTTTTGCTCCTGAAAAAGGCAAAGTCAGTTTTGTATCCCTTTAACTCATCGCTGCAAGAGCAGTTCAAATGAAACTGACATTTTTAATCATGAATGGCTCTTGAAAATAAGAAAAAGAGCACAATACTTATGTTGTAGTTTATAAAAACAAACAGTATTAGCATAGTTAAATAGGATGCGTGGAATGAAACTGTTTCAAATCACATTTCTGATTAAGTTGAGGATAAAGAATATATGCCTGAGGATTGTTATATTGTCTATCCATATGTGTTGATGCACTGTTTGTGTTTAAATGAATGCTGCTCGATAACATTGTGACTATTGATGCTAATTATTAGCCGGTCTATGACACTTCTCAATATGTATTAGTATCAATCTAGCTTCGTGGTTGTTTTAATTACACTTTATTTAATTTATCTAAAAACAACAGCACTATGTAAGTTTACTTAATTGTTTGGCTTTAAAAACTGCACTTGCGACACAACTTTTTACCTGAGACCCAACTGTCGTACATCCAGACATTGGCTCTCCTGCCTGCTCTCCTCCTGAACAGCAAAGCGCTTCCATCCGTATGCAGCGGCGCCGCGGTGTATAGATCCTCCTCTAAAATAGCAGACACAAAAACAAGAGGCCGCCGCTCTATTATTAGGAGCCTTTTATCTCGACGGTGATTACGCAACCTCATGCCTTGAAGAAACACGCAAGAGGTGGCGTTCAACATACCAACTCTGAGAGACAGCGAATTCTGTGTGTACATAAACGGAGAGATGCCTGTTCCTTCATGATGCTCCATCACACCAGTGGACTGAAAGTAGAGCAGCACAAAAGTCAACAGGATGTTTGACAGTCAACACAGACAACCACAAACACGCTTTAATATGCCCACACGTTCCTTCAATAAACCCGAAAAGACCACGAAACACATTTGACGTACTTACAGAACTCCTAAGCTTCCAGCAGTGAGGCCTTTGTCCGTTGGTCCCGCAGACAAACAGGCTGTCCCCAAACTTATCGATGACAGTGATGACATTTTCACAAGGGTCCTGAGGAAAGGTCGAACTTTTGTTAGCGAACACTAGCACCTCCATCCTCATTCAAGTCGTCGTCATGGTTACTAACCTCCTGGCACTGTTCTTTCTTTGTTGGTTCCAGATGGATTTCCTGCAGGGAATTAAGCACACGTTGGTGACATAAATTTAATGAAACAATCTGCAGCGTCCACAAATGGCTGCCTGTTTTGCTGTTAAATGATAAGCATTTGCCTCAAACCGCACTTAAGTCTCATGGAATAAAAATTGGAGGCCAGAACCCTGCAAGAGTGCTCAGGTTTTATGGCATCTGAGCCATTAGGAAAAGGTGGTGTTTTTTTCAGCTGGAAACATGGCTTGGGTCAAGGTGGATGGAATTATGACTATTTTCAGAGAATTTTGGCTAAAAATATTTGTGTGACTACAAGAAAGCTCAGGAGGAAGTGTACAACCTCTTGCATATATTTATCCAAAACCCTGACCCAAATACAATTGAGAAGCTGTGGAAATATCTGAATGTGGCAGGGTCCCCACTAACCTCAGACCCTGACACATCTGAATCACCTCAAACATGGACAAGTGGGATAATGTTGTTAGTCGCAGTTTGTTGTACAGAAACAAAATTTGGAGAGCTTTTTTTTTAGCCAATCTATGTCTGTCACACCCCACAGGAGTTAACAAAACGGAAGGTTTGAAAACGGCTCGCTTGCTTTAATGCAAATGGATCAACAAACAGAATTGTGCCTGATGCCAGTTTCCATCATGTATTTTTTTTTTCAAATTAATTAGGGCAAATGATCATATGATTGTAGTTTATCAATGAATCAACTGAAAAACATTTTGTCATTTCCATTAGTTCATTAAAAAAATGAATTATTTTGTATTGATTGTGCAGAAAATAAATGACTTATGTTTCACCTAATATTTTGGTTGCATGTTGAAAAATTCTTCTAAGCAAAAATGTTGATAATTGATGTTCAGAGTAAAAGCACGCAGATTTTTTTTCTGTATGGTGTCGGCATAATCAACAAAAATAACATTTCTTCAAAAATGATATCCAAACAATTAATTGATTATCAAAAATAATCGATTCATTTAATAATCCATTAGTTGTCAATTCATTGATGAGGCATTGCACCTCTAAATCGAATTACACAGGATATTAATGACAATATTTTTGGAAATACAGTAATTCCCTCCATCATATGGTTCTCTGCAGTATTTTAACCTCTACTTGTGTTTATTACATTCACATTTACAACAGCTATTTTTGTACACATCTTACATTTTCTTAAAAGCAGGACTGAAGATGATTTCACTGTTTCCCCTCTTTTATGCTTGCACAGTGTAAACCAGTGCTTCCCAAATAGTGGGGCGGGCCTCCCTGGGGGTGCATGAGGTGATGCCAGGGCGGCGCGGATGACCCCAGGGAAAAGGCTTTGTTTTTGTCATGAAATAAAATAAGCTTTTTTTTTTTTTAGTTTCAGTCACTTTGATGCAATTGGTTATTTTTTTTCAGTTTCAGACTAAGCTGTAACCCGTATAAACACAGTAAAAAATAATTACCAGTTGCTGAAAGTTGATTTATATTGCTTTTATAATATCAAAAAGGATACAGGTTTAGGTATACACACAATTCTTATAGATAATAATCTTATTTATAGTCAGCGCATCGAGTGGGGGGGGCAAAAAGTTTTCTCTATCTTTGGGGGGTTAGGGAAAATATAATTAAGAAGCACTGGTGTAAACAGTATTGTGCTACCATTTAAAGCTAAAAGAACTGTTGGAGCCAAAAAGCTTTTTGTATATTCTAATTTGTTTATATTAAGAAAGTTAAACAAATTGTCTGAAGACATGCCAATCTATGGTGGGTGGAACCATGGTTGCCATGGTTACATAAATACGTGCCAGTTGGTGATTGCACTCAGGTGCGACAGGGCAAGACACAAACAGTTTTCGACCGTGCGAACGTGCGAACGTGCGAACGTGAGTGGTCTTTAAGTTTGGTTTGTAACCCGAATTATTGTTTTATCAAGATATTGAACGAAAAGGAATGTGGACGAAATAAACGGATTGGCATATCCAACGCAACACAAAGAGACTATTGAAATTATTTGATTGACGCACGCGTCAAAACAAAACTTACCCAGTTGCCCTGCTGTCCAGCCTATAGGCAAAGGCTGTACAATGTCGAAAACTGTAGTCTTAGTTTGAGACGGACTACCAGTTTAAAGTATATTGGAAACAGAGAGGAAACGCAACGTGACGGCTGCTCGGTTTGGACGGCATCCGATCGTTGCATGAAAGGACAAATTAGTGCTGTTTCGCTGAGTTGTTGCGAAACTTGAACGGACCACAAGACTACGCCAGGGGAGACACGGCGTGCGGGCCATTGGCTTGGCTCAGCGGAGGCACCGCGAACGTCAGGACCAGCAAGGCAGCCAGCCAGAACATCCACGGTGAGCGGACGGCCGCGCTGCCCAGCCACCTCGCATCGCATCGCATCACACGACCAGGACAACGGCCCGGTGCTTGAACTTTGCATTGGGGCACTTTTCCAAACTTGGACAGGTACACTGTGCACATAAAGGTATGTAGCGCGCTACCAGCTGGTTAACAATATATGGCCATTTAAAATACTGTGTGCACACATAGGGGACTTTGAGGATAAAAAAGGTGTCAATACGAGCGCTCTGGTAAAATCCAATGCATTGGTGGTTTTATGGTTTCATCTCCGTTACGTTTTACAAGGTCTTGATTGTAATGTGATGAATTTCTGTGGGGTTTGACTGAAATAACAAGGTACTGTTTTACATTTCACACTGCTGGTTGGGTTTTGTATTGCAAAAATGGATTCAGGTAAAGGTGTTGCTCATGTTATGTGCTCAAATGGTGATGCAATGCAAATAATGGATGAACCTTCAGAGGGTGAAAAACGGTCTAATGTGACCACCACAGGTCAAAGTGCTCGCAGTGAAATTTCACAGGTTAAATCTCAAGTTGGGTCACAGGTTGGCTCCAAACGCAAGGTGAAACTAACACCAAGGGCCTTAATGGAGAAAATTGATTCATTGCAAAAGGAGAGAAATTCTAAATTAAAAAGGGCATCCAACATGCAGAAAACAATTGGAGAATTAATGGAAAATGGAGGATGCAAACAGGAGGTTCAAAGTGCACTTGTGAAATATCTTGACCTATGCAAAGGTGCCAGAGAGGCACAGTGTGCTCTTCTACCACTAATACCTCAAGAAGAACAATACAAACATGACATTTGGTTCAAGGCCAAAATGATCAATATCGATCAATTTATTGAGGAGGTCAATGATTGGACAAAAAGGACCCAAGCTGTGCAAAGTGGCGATGATGTGGAAAATGAAATCAATCCCAACGACAGCATCTCTAATGTTGAAAGCACAAAATCCACTAAAGGTCACACCTGGAGTGAAGCGAGTAGGTCCAGCACCTCTTCGTTGCGAGCTCGCAAGCAGGTAGAGGCAGACAGAGCTGCCCTTGTAATTCGTGCAGCAGCATTAAAGGAGAAGCATGCGCTTGAGGAGATGGAGGAAATGCTGCGAAAGAAAAAGGAAACATTGGAGCTGGAGGCAGAACTGGCTGCTGCCAATGCCAAAATATCAGTGCTACAATCTCCCACTCACCAAACCCTCTCACAAGCACCATCTGATGGAATGGACTCCTACTTTAGGAAAGGTGCAAGACCAAAAGAACCTTCGGTGGCACAACACACCCTAGCCAGAAAACATGAACCAGTCACACAACCTATCCAACCACAGCCACCCCGACAACAATCTGCACAATCCTATGTACAACAACAACCGCCTTCTATACAACAGCAGCAAGGACTCATTTCACAACCACCACAGCAGCAAACGTATATTCAAACAAAACAACCACCCCGACGTGTACAACCACCACCCTTTTCACAATCACACATGCCTATGAATGCAGCATGGGACATTGGCCATACTACCCACAGGAACCCCCCTGTGGAACAAAATGCTTCTCAATTCAATGACACTTCAACGGTGTGCAACTTGCTCCAAAAACAAAATGAAATCACAGCCATGATAATGGAACAGCAAACCTCTCATTTACTGCCACCCAGGGAGATACCATGTTTTGATGGGGATCCTCTACAATATAGAACCTTTGTTAGAGCCTTTGTACATTGCGTTGAGAGAAACGCAAGCAACAAAGGGGATTGTCTGTACTATCTGGAGAGGTACACCAAGGGTCAGCCGAACGAGCTTGTACGGAGCTGTCAACACATGGCACCAGACAGAGGGTATGACATGGCAAAATATCTTCTTGACCAAAACTTTGGAGATGAATATAAAATTACAGCAGCATATATGGAGAAGGTGCACAACTGGCCGCTGCTGAAATCTGAGGATCCAAAATCCCTTCGAGCATATTCACTCTTCCTTCGTCAGTGTTGTAATGCCATGGAAACGGTACAGTATATGAGAGAACTTGACATGCCAGCCAACATGAAAGTCATCATTTCAAAGCTTCCATATAAGCTAAGAGAGATTTGGAGAGTCTCTGCATGCGGCATAATGGAAAGACACTACCGCAGACCCCAGTTCACAGACATAGTCACCTTTATAGAGCGCCAGGTAAAGATAATATCAGATCCAGTCTTTGGTGACATTCAGAATAACACACCGGGCACAGGAAAGCCAATGAACAAATTGAAGTCCCAAGGCAAACCCAGGTTTAAAGGAGACAGCTTTGCAACTACTATCGAAACCCCTCCGCCTGAAGAAGAGCAAGCAAGATTTCCACCTAGTCCCAAGCCAAGTAATACTGCTCACAACACCGCCTCTTGTATATGCTGTTCTAAAGACCACACTCTGGATCAGTGTCCAACAATGGAGAAGAAGTCACACAGAGACAAACTTGCTTTTATAAAACAAAATGGAGTCTGTTTTGGCTGCCTTCGCAAAGGCCATTTAAGCAAATATTGTGCTGACCGTTTGATTTGCAAGGTGTGCAATAAAAAGCATCCCAGTATTCTTCATATTTACTTTGACCAAAAGCAGAGGTCAAGCAACGCAAGTCAGCCAAATAAGCCTGCAGTGAGCAACGCACAGGTCTCCTTGCAAACTTGTGGACAAACAGGGGCCGGTGACAGTAATGGCGTTTTGTCAATCCTACCTGTGCAGGTGAAGTCCAGCAAGGGACATAAAGTAATTAAAACCTATGCATTCCTCGATCCCGGCAGCACAGATACCTTTTGTTCAGAAGCCCTCATGAGGAAGTTGAATTTGAATGGAAGAAAAGCCAAAATCAGCCTTCTAACCATGGGCCCAAAGGCATCTGTATCCAGTTACATGTTGACCGATTTAGAAATCTCAAGCCTCACTGGAGAAGAGTTCTTTGACCTGCCCAAGGTCTACACTCAAAAGAAAATGCCTGTTACAACCAGTAACATCATTAAAGAAGAGGAGCTGGCTAAGTGGCCATATTTAAATGGGGTGGTTCTTCCACGCATTCAAGCTGATGTTGAGCTATTGATTGGTACCAATGCCTCTAAACTACTTGAACCGTGGGAAGTTGTGAACAGTCGTGGTAATGGGCCATATGCCATTAAGACCCTATTGGGGTGGGTTGTTAATGGTCCCCTTTCCGGCTACAGTGAGCAGGCTGAGTGCGTTACTGTCAACAGGACCTCCATAACACATTTGGAGGAATTGCTGCACAATCAGTACAACCATGATTTTAATGAAACGACATCGGAGGACAAAGAGGAAATGTCACAGGATGATAAGAAGTTCATGAAAATCATGACTGATTCTTGTAAACTTCAAGATGGACATTACACCCTGGAACTCCCTTTCAGAAAAAAGGAAGTCTGTCTGCCAAACAATCGGTGTGTTGCTAGGCAACGCATATTTGGATTGAAGAGGAGGTTTGGGAGAGATAAGAAATTCCACAGAGATGCTGATGAAACTAAAGAATGGATTGAGAAAAAAACCCAGGCTCTCAACACCGACAACTACGGTCATGATTTGGCAAGTGTTCAGGCTTTGCAGCGCAAGCATGAGGGCTTTGAAAGAGACCTGGCACCCCTAGGTGACAATGTGAACTCTCTTGGGGAAACCGCACAACGTCTCATACAGTCCCACCCAGAAGCAGTGGATGACATTCAAGAGAAATGTACTGAGCTCAACTCTGCCTGGAGCAGCCTTGTTAGACGTGCTGATCAGCGCAAAGACAAGCTGGGAAATTCACATGACCTGCAGCGCTTTCTATCTGATTTCAGAGACCTCGTGTCCTGGGTTAATGGTATCCGAGGACTGGTGTCCTCTGAGGAGCTAGCCAAAGATGTGACTGGAGCGGAAGCACTTCTAGAAAGACATCAGGAACATCGCACAGAAATAGATGCTCGTCTTGGTACATTCCAGGCTTTTGAGCAATTCGGGCACCAGCTTTTGGTGCAAGGACATTATGCGACTCCCGAGATCAAGCAAAGATTGGAAACTTTAGAAATGGAGCGGGCTGACCTGGAAAAGGCCTGGGTACAGCGCCGCATGATGCTGGACCAATGCTTGGGGTTCCAGCTCTTTAGCAGAGACTGTGAACAAGCTGAGAATTGGATGGCAGCTCGTGAAGCCTTTCTTGCAAGTGACGACAAGGGAGACTCCCTTGATAGTGTTGAGGCACTAATCAAAAAACATGAAGACTTTGATAAAGCCATTAATGTGCAGGAAGAAAAAATTGCTGCTCTCCAATCCTTTGCCAATCAACTCATAGGAGCGGACCATTATGCCAAATCTGAGATCTGCAGTCGACGCAATGAAGTTCTTGACAGGTGGCGTCGGCTGAAGACCCAGATGATTGAAAAGCGCTCAAAACTTGGTGAATCCCAGACCCTGCAGCAATGCAGCCGAGATGTGGATGAAATAGAAGCTTGGATCAGTGAGAAACTGCAGACTGCTTCTGATGAGTCCTACAAGGACCCTACCAACATTCAGCTATCCAAGCTTCTGAGTAAACATCAGAAGCACCAAGCATTTGAGGCGGAGCTCCATGCCAATGCTGATCGAATCCGTGGCGTCATAGATACTGGTAACACACTCATCCAGAGAGGTGCCTGTGCTGGCAGTGAAGATGCAGTTAAGGTACGCCTTGGTGCGCTGGGTGAACAGTGGCAATTTCTCGTCAACAAATCTGCTGAAAAGAGCCAAAAACTCAAAGAAGCCAATAAGCAACAGAACTTTAACACTGGCATCAAAGACTTTGATTTTTGGCTCTCTGAGGTGGAAGCACTTCTTGCTTCAGAGGACTATGGGAAAGATCTGGCCTCAGTCAACAACCTGTTGAAAAAACATCAGTTGCTGGAGGCTGATATTTCAGCCCATGAAGATCGTCTGGAAGATTTAAATGGACAGGCTGACAGTCTGATGGCAAGCAACGCCTTTGATACCTCTCAAGTGAAGGACAAGCGTGGTGCTGTTAATGGTCGTTTCAACAAAATAAAGAGCATGGCAGCCAGCCGCCACGCGAAGCTGAATGAGTCTCACCGTCTACATCAGTTCTTCAGGGACTTAGATGATGAAGAGTCTTGGATCAAAGAGAAGAAGTTGCTTGTAAGTTCAGAAGACTATGGGCGTGATTTGACTGGAGTGCAGAATCTGAGGAAGAAACGCAAGAGGCTTGAGGCTGAATTGGGAGCCCATGAGCCGGCAATTAAGTCTGTGCTTGATACTGGAAAGAAGCTGTCTGATGACAACACCATTGGCCAGCAGGGGGACATTGTATTGATCGCGGATGCAACAGCCCCACGTGGATCCTGGCTGCTGGGAAGGGTCTTAGAGATCTATGCTGACAAGAAGGGACTAGTGCGTTCTGCACGAGTTAAAACAAAAACCAGCACACTGGACAGACCAATAACTAAGCTTTGCTTGATTCAAGAAGCAGACACTTAAGCTTCTAAGAGGTTTGTTTTGTTTTCGTTTACATGACTTGTTGGCTCCATTTATGTTAATATTGGTTTGAATTGTTCACGGTCTCCTGCCGTTCTCAATTAGGGGCCGGTGTGTTGGAGCCAAAAAGCTTTTTGTATATTCTAATTTGTTTATATTAAGAAAGTTAAACAAATTGTCTGAAGACATGCCAATCTATGGTGGGTGGAACCATGGTTGCCATGGTTACATAAATACGTGCCAGTTGGTGATTGCAGTCAGGTGCGACAGGGCAAGGGGCAAACAGTTTTCGACCGTGCGAACGTGCGAACGTGCGAACGTGCGAACGTGAGTGGTCTTTAAGTTTGGTTTGTAACCCGAATTATTGTTTTATCAAGATATTGAACGAAAAGGAATGTGGACGAAATAAACGGATTGGCATATCCAACGCAACACAAAGAGACTATTGAAATTATTTGATTGACGCACGCGTCAAAACAAAACTTACCCAGTTGCCCTGCTGTCCAGCCTATAGGCAAAGGCTGTACAAGAACAATTACACCTTAAAAATATAAATATGGTGAACAAAAAAATGGCAAAATGCCACCGCTGTCAGCCGTGAGCCACTGTGTGTTCTACATCAGTGAGACGCTAATCTTTTAAGGAGCAATCCAATTATCTTTCCTGCTGATTTAACAACTCCCCCGCCTCCATGTCGGAGATTGTGGTTGATATGCATGAAAAAAAAAGTGACACCCACCTGAGCAATTCGATAGCGATCCAAGTCAAGCTTGAATACAAAGTCAGTCCCTCCAACGTAAATCTCCTCAGAGTCTTCATAATAAAATAAAACTGTGTGGTTTTGATACACTGGGTAGGGAAATTTTCCTCTGATGACATCTGAAAGATAAAGCAGATTCTATTTATCAGCAGCACCAGACTATCAGTTATTTTCTTTCAAGGATATTAGTGATGGTCATACTGCATATGCTGCAAGCCACAACATCGGGCACACCTACACAACTCCACCAATACAACAGCTGTGTCAACAATTCAGCAGACAAATCAGCGGAAAAGGCTCTCCACAGAATGTGAACCTTCGCCAGGGTCAAGCAATTCACTTGGATGAAACTCAAAATATTCACTCCATGCACGTGTGGATTTTGTTAACATTCTTGAGTTTCTTGGTGATAACAAAAATTTTTGGTTTAACCTGCAATGGAAACGCTTGATTGAAACTAACAGGCTTCTCATTTTAACCAGGCAATGGTTTGGAAATACCTTCATATTCTAATGGTATCAAACACATTAAGAGGTCGAGAAAATCAAGTTATTAACTCTTAAAAATGCACACCTGTGAACTGAAAATCACTCCAAAAACATTAAGTAACTATATCTGGGCAAAAAAATTCTAATTTGAATAAACCAAATAAAAAAAAATGCAGTGCATTGATTGCTAGGTCGTAAGCGAAATGATTTTTGGTTCGTTTTTTTGATTAATACACGTTTAGTTGTCTGTTTTTCAATAATTTAGTTGTTTATTCCTATATATAAATATTATTAATAACCCAAATTATTTCACCTTGAGGGAAGGCAAACATTTTCTATCAAAAATGAGCAAAAACAAAAACGTGAGACCATGAAAAATCAACCGTGTTCCAACAAGGGAACACTGCATTGTGTTGTGATGAACATTATTTTATAATTCTATCAATATTTCTTCATAATGGTGATAACGCATGTTTTAATCTACAAATTAGACACTTTAAAATCATGAAAAAAGACTGAATCATGTGATTCTAGATTCTGGTTCTGTATACAGACAAATAACCGATCTATTTCTTTTTAAATATAATTTTTGCTTTGGATCTCATGTAATATTGTGGCCATTGATAGCAAGTAAATCATTTAATCATACAAATTTCATGACAGTTCCTCACATCATCTTATCATCAATATCTCAAAAATATGTATTGAAGTGACGGTTTACCTTGGCTCAGAAGTCTGGGAATATTCTTAGCCCCAACGGTTGGCGTGTCCTCTGAGCTGACATAGAGAGTCCATTGAAAATGTGCCAGAAAATACAGCCAAAGACTTTGAGTCAGCTTCATCTTGTGCATTGATGAGTGCGGTCGACCCCAAGCGACTGAGTCCGATGCACGCACGAGCTCGCTTCTATACTCGACCAGTGTGACTCATGTTGACTGGCGCGCGCCCCCTGCAGCATATCCTACACGAGGATGTAAACAAGTGTCCCTTTCCCAAGAAAACTACTTAAGGAGACAGACTAACCAAAGACTTAAGTGGATGTTAGATAATAGCTGATTTACTGCAAATAAGAATGTACGAACGCCTCAGAAAGGCTTTCATGTGACTTTTATGTGTTTGTGTGTAGCCAGTGCCATTTGTAACAAAGAAATGAATCATGTGAGTGAAGTCATTCCAAGTGTGGTTAGAAAACATTAAGAAAAGTTGGAAAACAGGCCAACATGCATTAAAAAATGAACATTTCAAATTGAGTCTAACTGCACTGAAGTTTAATAATGGACAACTACAATTTTTTTGACTGCATTATTATTTCCACTATCTATTTAATTGGAATTATATTCAAAGAAACAGGATACTTGTCAAAAGTTTTTTATTTAATTTATTTTTTGCCAATATTGGAATTTCATACCGAAGTCATGCAGGCGATGCAGCAACAGTTAAGGAATGATTTACTCAAATTAAAACGTTAGCCGACCCAAAATATGCTTTAAAGGGGAAGTCGACCCGAATCCTTTCTTCCCAAAAATATGTTCTGCGCATCCTCACTATTGCATTCTTATTTGTTTATTCTTTTATACAAATTTGCTCTCATTTGTATTTCTTGCTTCTTATCTATCTTTGCTAATTTAAAGTATTTATTAGTAATTATCATTCTTCCAAAATCAAAATGTTCGTGTGGCTTACCGGGTGTTGCGCGTCGTTGTTCTACAGCCAAGCCTTAACATGTTGAATTAGATGAAGTATGCAGACATGATGTAATTTAAGCATGTTAACTTGTACAAGGATTATGTTTGCTGTTGGCGTGACAAAAAGAGCTATCTGATCCGAATACTAATTCGGGTGTGCCCTGCAACTGCACGGGAAAACTCCTTGTTATGTAACAGGAGTCTGATGCTTGTGAAGTTTTATTTTCGTTCACCATATGCTATTGTGTGTATTTAGCCGGGACAAACATTAGCGGGATTCTGTCGTACAGTAAAATAGAAGATAGATTAAAAAAAAAAAAAACGAATTTCAGTTTGAGCAAGTAGTTTGAAACACCCGAGTTTGAAAAGCCTGCTTTCCAAACTCTTACCCCAGTTTGAAACCTTAACCCTGATTTTTCTACTTTGACACCCAAACATTATTTAAATTATACTTTAAAATTCTAAGGCTAGTTCGAAACTTTTGTTTGAAACCATAACCCCAGTTTCAAATCCTCCTTTAAAAACCCCAAGCCTAGATTAAGACGGTACTTTGAAACCTTTTTTTTAATTCTAATTTGAAAATTTAACCCGCAGTCCACTTTAAATTTTTAACCAGTTTAAAATCCTGAAGACCTGCTGCTACTGCATCAGTGAGGAACAAGAAGCAGCAGCAGAAGTCAAGCCATAATAAATGCACACACCAAAAATGTGAATATCAAGTATACGTATCTTAAAAACTGGGTGGAAATAACTAATATTGCATTTTATGTGGATAGAGAAACGCGAAAAAACGCAAATTTTTATATGACTAGTGTTGACACGCTTTCTTTAACGCCCCGCCTACTCCAAATAGTCCAATCACAGCCTTCAAATTTGCAAGTTACTTCCTTTTCGCTTCCGTGTTCCGTCTGCAAAATAACCAGCCATGGTAAACAGCATCTTCTTCGGATCTAACTGCGTATTTCATAATCAAGAAATAGAATGTGTAAAGCTAAACTTTTATGAATGTGCGAAGCTGTATTTTATCGATATTGTTGCCCCGATTTGTTCGTTGCTCGTATGCTAAGCTCGTGACAGCCTGCTGGTATGGGAATTTGACTGTCGCTTGTGTCGTTGCTCATGATGGTTTTTCTTTTTGTAGCGGTTCCGATTCTGTGGGGATTTGGATTGCCCTGATTGGGTGCTCGCCGAAATCAGCACTCTGGCGAGAATTGTGAGTATTAGTTTTACTAACTGACTTTGTTGTTAAATTGATACGAGTGAGCGTATTCTTATTGTACTTTTCGACATTGCAGTCTAGTGTCAAAATGAAACTCCTTTGTGGGCAAGTCATGAAAGGTCTGCTCGGGGAAGGAATTGATGTAAGTTTTTTTTTAATTTGCTTACATTTGCGTAACATGTAGCCAAAAATAATACACGTTACGTTTTACATTTTAGTATGACAAAGTCACAAAGCTTACAGCTGACGCAAAGTTTGGTGAGTTTCTTCCCTCCTGAAAATGCTGCGTCCATGCATTATGATGCTGTTTGTTAATATTAGTTTTATCTGACTACATAGTGATTTGTTGCCAACCCATCTTGCAGACAGTGGAGACATAAAAGCCAGTGTGGCCGTGCTCAGCTTCATTTTGTCCAATGCTGCAAAGCATGATGTCGACAGTGAATCTTTGTCCAGTGAACTGCAGCAGCTCGGCCTACCTAAAGGTTGGCCTCCTTTAGTTACCCTTGAAACTCTTTTGTACGAGGAATAACATGTTAAAAAAAAATCAAACAATTCACTATAGCTGGACTAACAGTTCTTTACTGAATCTGCATATTAGTTAGATTTTTTAAAAAACTGATATTGAAGTTTTTTAGAATACAATATTCTGATTACAAACGTACCAGTATACAATTTATAAATGATTAACATAACTGTTTGATTAAAATGCATGCTTACCTATAATAATCCCCCCACCCTCTTCTGTATTGATCTTTTATTATTATTATTATTTAGAACACACAATGGGGCTGTGCAAGTCATATGAAGATAAGCATTCCGCAGTGCAAGACAAACTAAGAGAGACCAGTTTGAGATGTAAGTATTGTGATGGGATGGGGATGAGATTTTGCAAGATTAGGACGCCACAAGCTTCTTTTTCTTTTGGCTGTTTTTTCCTCAATGAATTACACAAGAGATTGCACTGCTTTTTACTGTTCTTAGAGTGAACACACTGCCAATTTTGGTGAGACTTTAAACAAACGTGATCTTACCGAATAATGTAGTATGTATATTGATGCTTGCATTTTGACATGAACGCTGAGTGAACCATGAAGGATGGTTACTTTTGTTGCAAAATAGAACAATTAAAATTGTAAAATTATGTTGGGCATTTCTTTATATTGCAAGTTTTGCACCCAAAAAAAATCATGTCTTCTGGACTCAAATCTCATGAGACATCTTAACACAAGGGTTTTGTGTCTCATCCCATTCCTAGTAAGTATTATACCATGGCTCATTCCTGACATACAAATTGGCTTTCTTGTGAATACCAGTGGGCCGACTGGAGGAAGTTTCCTGGAGGGTGGATTACACTCTGAGCTCTAGCGAGATGAAGGAAGTCAACCAAGCAGTCGTTCAGCTGAAGCTGCAGTCTCAGGATGCTGAGACGGGCTCATCAAAAACCACCACGGCATCGATATCTGCTGACAAGTTTAGAGTCTTGCTTTCAGGTTTGTTCTGAATGAAAAAAAAACAAGTAAATATCTCAAATATTTTGCCAACCAGTGATGTCCTCATTCTGTTTTGGTGCTTATTTTGCAGAGCTCAAAAAAGCCCAAGCCATGATGAATGCTTTGTAATGACTCACAGAAATTCCATCTCTTCAATTTCAACGCTGGACGCTTACAATTAAAAAAAAAAAAAAGTCTTGTGGAATTTTCTATGATTACATGCTCATTACTGTAATTGTTATTTAGATGCATTTTCCACCTTCATAATGCAGTGATAATAAAAAATGGATAACGTGTTGAAAACTGTGTATGAATTAGTATTGAAAAACATTTGAAATAAAACATGTTTTTCACTTTCAAACGGTCAAAATGCATCCTGACTTCATATACCAGCATGCACTGCGACTGACGTCATCATGTGCTGCTTCTTACTAATGAAGACAGTTAAGGCTTTTAAACATAAAATGTTCGCACATTTTTATTATTTTATTTGTATGGCATAACTTGAGTGTTATTTTGGGGACAGCCGCTGTTCAAACACAATGAAAACGTTTAGAACGGACATCTCGCGATATCGAAAAGCTCTGTAGCGGTAACGTTACCAAACATGTTTGGTAACAAGCATGCCGTTGAATGAGCGGCGTAGTCAACTTTCCGTAGAAACAATCACTCCTCAGATTAACTAAATTTGCGTGCCACGCCAATTGCTCTTTAAAATTAAATTGCAACAGCGGTGACGTATATTTCCTGGTTCGGGTAAGTACTTGTAAATCATGAGCTGTTAACGTTAAATTTGTATTGCTGCTGCGTTTTAGTGCAGATTCCCCAATTAACATTATACACGTTGATTCACACTTCATTACACTAGCCAAGCCAGCATGAATGGACATTATGCGTTGTGCATAATATGCACGTTGTGGTTTAAGAATTAAAGAGAAGTTGACGTACTCGAGGGATTCTTCCTGGCGTCATTGGGAGCTCATTTTTAAAGAATATGCAGATAAGATTAAATAATCACGGAGGCAAATGAGTTGCAAGAACGTGAGATTAAACCAAAATGAAAAAAATCTTGTGTGCACAATTTACTGACATATAATACAAAATGTTTTAAGTTCAATCTTTGCAAAAATGATAGATATCAAGTATTGAATTAGCAATCTTTTCGCTGTTATAGTTTCTAGTGTTCGTGTTGATGGGAATTTAGTAAAATGGCCAGTATCAAATATTGCTTTCTATTTGTGATGCAGACACTAAAAACAAAACATAAACAAACATACGATCCAAATTGCATATTAGGAACCGTTTTCAACTGTGCATTTCTTCTGTCCAAACTACATCAGTGCAACATGACTGAACCAATGTCTGTGTGCAGTTGCATAACAGGCGTGTTATTCCAACAAAGATGCCCGAAGGCCCCGAGCTGCACCTGGCCAGCCTTTTTGTGAACAAAATGTGCGAGGGGGTGCTGTTTTCCGGCCCGGTCCGAAAATCCGAGGTCAGCAAAAGTCCCGATGTGGCCTTCGCCTGCGAGGCGTACCGCATCGGTGCCGCTTCCAGAGGGAAGGAAGTGAAACTCACGTTGACACCGATGAAAAGCGATGACGCGAAGGCCAAAGAGGCGCAGCGGCCCATGGACATCGTCTTTCGCTTTGGCATGTCGGGCTTTTTCCGCTTCACCCCCGAGGACGAGCTGCCCAAACACGCCCACCTGTGCTTTTATTCTAAAGAAAAGCCTCGCAGAGTTCTCAGCTATGTGGACGCGCGCAGGTTTGGCAGCTGGCAGCCGCACGGGACCTGGCAGCCTGACAGAGGACCCTGCATCATGTTTGAATACAAAAGCTTCAGGTTAGAGACGCTCCCCATTGTAAACAAAAGACGTTAATCGCCACACTTGACATGTTGGTGGCGACTTTGCAGGGAGAACGTGTTGTCGCACCTGTCTGACCGTGCTTTTGACAGACCCATCTGTGAGGTCTTGCTCAATCAGAAGTACTTCAATGGCATCGGCAACTACCTCAGGGCGGAAATCCTTTACAGGTGGACAAGGGTGGGCTGTAACAAGGAAATACACGAAACAGTGCTTCAACACAACATTGCATCGCAATCTGACATTTTGCTGCTTCAGTGAACCAAAAGATTAATAAGACAGCAGAAACACAGCATGAAAACCACAATCATTATACTCAAATATGTGTGCGGAATTACATTCTCCCAGTGTTTTCTGTTTGTAGTCTGTGACGTGATGACACTTTTAAGCCATAGCCATTAACTTGGTCTCTAGCGCCACCTAATTTCTTGAAGTGAAACACAAGTCAACAAAGAATTTTCTGTCTGCTGACATAGATTGACTGCCACTCAACGGAGTATTGCAAAAATCGCAGGAAAATTAATGTAATAAGTCCTATTAAAATGCATCTCAAAAATTGTAATTATAATAGTTTCATATGGTCCAAAATTTGGACAATGATGATTTTTGTACACTAAATCTCGCACATCCAATTGCAACTGTCAGAATCGTTGCATTTTGAAATTTTACATGTTTTATTAATTTACTGGAAATGTCGGTTCCCTAGTGTTTTACTTTTCCCCATTGATTCTTTTATATAAAAAAAAAATCAAGAATTTCCATAATTAACATAATGCTGCAAGGGTTAAAGAAAAGTAAAATACTCAAGATTATTCCAAAATATTCAAATGACAGCCATTACCCGCTAAGGGTAAGCAATATATTCACACCTCCATTTATGTGATAACAATTTTAAATCAAAGAACCAGGTTTTTTTTTTTGTTATCAAAGGTTAAACATTCCACCCTTCGTGCCTGCCCGTGCCGTGCTTGAAGGGCTCCAGTCAGAGGATGCTTGTGAAGACAAGAAGCCTGTGAAGAAAGAAACTGCAAACCAAAAGGTGACCTTGAGCACTTTTTTTTTCCCCGCCCACCACCAGATCAAATGTTTCAACACCTAACAATGCCCCACTTTGTGTCCTCAAGTCAGCTCGAAAGATCTCAACGAAAGACGAGAACGCCGACCTGCTCCGGCTGTGCCACACAGTTCCTCTGGAGGTGGTCCATTTAGGTGGGCGGCCATGATGTCACCGTCTTGATTAAATTTCATTTCCAGTCAAGACGGAGACGTTATTCTTCCAGTGAAACAACGAGACTGTTTTTATTAACGCCGTAGGTGGGAAAGGCTACGACCCAGAAAAAGCCGACTACTCGGCTTTCGAGGCCTGGCTGCAGTGTTACTATGTGGACGGAATGAAGTCATTACGTGACCACAATGGACGCACTATGTGGTTCAAAGTCGGTGATTTAGTTCCTATTCTGTCTGATTTGTAGCATTGGTGATATTAACAGCAAATATTCCAATTCCAGGGCGATCCAGGCCCCATGGCTCCTAAAGGTAAATAATGTCCAATATTGAAACGAGTAACGCAGGAGCAGCTCCGTTTAAACGTTTCTCGTACACCAGATCCAAAATCACCAAAAGCCAAAAAGAGAACAAAAAAAGAAGAGGATCATGATTATCCCAGCAAGAAAAAGGTATAAACGATCGCGTTTGTAATTACGGTGGAGTTACAAATTTAACACCTGTTTTTACATGGTAGGGGAGCGGCACAACGTCCGAAAGCACGAGCAAGAAAAAAACAGTTAAAAAGGAGATCGAATCAGAAAAAAAGGATGTGATGAAAAAAGAAGGCACACCCCAAAAAATGAGGAAATCATCCAAAGGGAGTGCGCCACAAAATGGATGCAAATCACCTATGAGAAAGGCAAAGATGATGGAGCCAGCAAAAGGTAAGAAAAAAAACACTCAAAAAGGACTTTAATTCACCTAATTTTTTAATCCTATTTATTTTTTTGCAGGTCCTCTGAGGCGTAGCGGTAGACTGACAAGGCAAAATGTCCAGTAAAAACACAACGGAAGCAGTCGAGTTTGTCATACTGTTTTTAATCTTTTATATATTTTTAATAAAAAATGTTTACAACAGATTATCCTCGGACTTTTGCGTCAAAAAAAAAAATGAAGTGAGGATAATTTGTATAAGCAACCAAACTAATTTCCTGAAAGTTTTGTGAAGCTTTTTTTTTTTCAAGTTTGTCCACGGAATGTTTTAGAAAGTACAGTACAATGTAAAATGACAATTTAGTCACGGTTCCCTTCAGCTTCATTTTATCACTTTTAATCATTATTAATTGCCCCTTTATGATGAATTATTATTTACTCATTCACTGCCATTGACGGCTATAACCGTCAAAGAGCTATTTTTATTGGGCTGCCGGTGACATTTACTACCATTGATGGCTATAGATGTAAAAAAAAAAAAAAAAAAATCCATTATAACTATGCTGGTAGTGAATGTGTTCATTTTTTATCACCGGCACCCTTCATTTGAAATTATTATGATAATCCGGTGCACATTATAGTGCGGAAAATACTGTAGTTTTAATAGTGAATTCTATACTGCAGAGTACATGAGAAAAACAGCCAATTTACGTCAACAGACGATTTAGGTGTCATCATTTTAAATGCGTAATGTTCTTAGAATTGAAAGGCAGGCTAGATCACCACTAGGTTCCAAATTCCAAATACGACCTTTCTGATTTTCGACTTTTTATTTTTGTTATTATACTTCATTGTGTTCGTTTTCTGGTTCAGTCAGAGTCTGGTCGGAACAAGTTGCATGAACAACAAGCAGAAGCGATCTGACTTGAAAGGGGCTAAAGTCGAGAGTGATTCCATCTCCTGTCACATTTGCAGGCTCAGTAGTGTCAATTTGCTCAAGAAGATTACAACTGAAAGCAAAAAAAAAAAAAAGTTTATATTTTTAATGATGTATTTATGATGGAAGAGGCGACTTACTGCCAGGCCTCACGGACAGGAAGCACGGTGCGGAGGGTCGCGCCGGCGCCGCCGCCGTGCGCTTCGTACATTCTGACCACGAGGGCATCTTTCCTGTCCTCGGCCTGTTGGGCGCCATGACAATCAGCGGTCTCAATTGTAAGATGCCAAGAGTAAGATTGGGCGCGATACCTGTTTAACGGTCTCCAGGATGACACTTGCAGGGCTGAGGGAAAAGGCGCTCCACGGCGCCGTGTCTGGGGAGCACGGCGTTAACCTCAAGGGGAAGTTGAGATTGTAAGCGCACTGGATGACTGCAGCATCTTGGAAGGACCCTGGAGAATGCAGAAGAATTCTTGTAGTACATATAGATCAAATAAAAGACATATCAGCCAATTTGTGCAAGTTCTCTGGTTTATAATTGATTACTTTTTAGCATGATATCTTTCAACCTCTTCAAACATAGTGAGTCACACCTTCTCAGTTATATCTCATAATTATTCCATAAATCAACACCTTTAACTAAAACACATTTATGTTCAGTCTTATGTTGTTTTTCTTCTTTTAAACACCTGCGCCCTTTAGACTGTAATAATAAATGGGATCCAGTTTTGCCAAGGTGGTGAGACTTGCAATTCTGGAAATATGAAAACAGACCAACTCTTCGGCTATGTTTGTAAATATTGTCGTTGATACTCAAATATTACAATTTATTACTTGGCTCAAATTTCTTAGGCTAGTTTTTTTACTGACATGGCTATATATATATATATATATATATATATATATATATATATATATATATATATATATATATAAATTTTTACCCAGAATATTTATATTATATTTAGAACCATTGTTGATTATGTGATTTAGTATTTCCCATGTTTGAGTATTACTTCTGTTTTGCACTAATTGCTTGTTCTTAAAATATTAACTCATTTGTTTATATTAAAGACGCAGAGTGGAATATTTTGAGTTGCCGTTTACTAGTGTTGCTTGAATGCAGCACACTGATTTCGGCCTTTGAATATATATAAAAAATATGTTGGTAGGATGGAACACATTTTTTTATTTATTGACAGCTTGTTGAAATTTTTAGTGTTTTCAAAACAAATAATGGTCTAAATATTACATATTGTCACTTTAAGGACAGCATCTTTTTTTCTTAATTCTAAATATGTTAACAATGCGACTTTAAACTGAAGAAAAAAAAATAAAAACCTGTGTGTGGCATGATTGCATAGGTGAAATGATGTGTTCCCATATCAGCATTGGCATCAGGAGACTTTGGTGCTCTCAACCTGTGACAAAAATATAGAAACATACCATGAGTCACTACGAATGACCAAAGCTATAATTCTCAAGATATTTTAAAATAATTGTGCAATGACTCACAGAGACAGTGTCATTGTGTTCTTATGGATGGAATAGCCATATTTGCAGTCATTGAGTAAGGCCACTCCGAAATTGTGCTCTGACAAATCGGCCCATTTGTGACCCCAAACCTGAGGAGACAATGCATGATTCAGTAAACTTATATTACAATATCATTCGTCACCCTCTCAATCTGTCAAATCGTTTACAGTACTTCCAATTTACCAAAGCCAATATTTTCTTTCATTTTGACTGTATATGTCAATGCCATATGTCCCAATTTTTTTGTTCATATTCTGCAGTTAAATGTTCTATACTTCAAATTTGGCCCAGTCCCATGAGGTATTCCTGTGAGTGGGTCTCTGCAGATGTCCGAACTGGATCTCGTACGTTGCGTGGGGACTGCGCACTCGCACCGGGAATTCAACCTTCAGAAACTTGTGCGACTCGGCCCACGTCACCTGGGAACACATGCGAAACACTACTACTCTGAAAACAAATTTTCACTTGACAAGGGTGTCCAAAAAGTCTCTTTAGTGGCAAAAATCAAGTAAATGGTTGAGATATTGATATATTCAAATTCTATACTTATTTCCGTTTAAAATGATATATTACACATTGAGATGGTTCAGAAATTAATGAAATATATTCATTTTAAGTTGTAATAAAAACTATGGCTGCCAGAAAGTGAAGGTCCAACATTTGTAGAAATCTTAAAATTGCTAAAGAGAAAATCCTATTTACTGTAAATCCAGTCCATGATTTCTCTGTGACTTGACATACATGTAAAATGGCTCAGTGACTTAAGTCAATGCTAAATGGCATTGCTTTTCCAGTCACATTATTACTTGCCTTGTTAGCAAAATGGGCGAAAAAGAACTTGAGGATGAAGTCTTTCAAGAACGTCTTCGTTGCTGCTTAGTTAGTTACAACAATTCTCCAAATATAAGATGCACCTACTGTATGTATAAGATGCACGCTTAATTTTGTACATTTTGTAAATTTAAAAACTATAGCAAAACACAATAGATATCATCTTTTGTAAACTCTTCCTACTTTCTTACGTTCGTATTTAAAAGTTATACATTCATTGCTCCTTATGTTAAGCATGTTTCAGATTTCCCACATTGTGAATGGTCAGTGAACACCTCGCTAGTGTTAAATGCGCTCCAAGCGGTTGTGTTCCCTTTCCCCGCAACAAGGTTCGAGTTCATTTCAGTGAATAACCCAAAGTTGAGAAGCATCCGTGTTTCTCCAAGTTTATGATTGTGCGTATATGCCAAAAGACCGCAATGAATAAACGAGTCGGATGGAATACCTTTCCGCGTTCTCTAACCGGATGACACAGCCCTTAATCGAATCAGCTGGAAACGGAACTTTTACATGATCCTCTCGGTTTTAGTAATATTCCTATGTGTGAACAAGGATGGACTCGGACGCTGGTTCAGTCCGCTCGCTTCTTTTAGGCAGCCAGAATTAAAAATGTAAGACATCTATTTTCATGTCCACAAGTCTGCTCATTGGATGCAGGTAATTTGTGCAATTTGTATATTCATATGTAAAATTTCTTAACATACCGTCGTAGTTAAGTCAATCTATAGTTAAATCATACCTGCGTGTTGAACTTAATATATGGACACATGGCATCCATCACAATCTCCTGCGCGACTGTGCTTTTGTCGCTGATCCTGAGCGTGAAGGCCACACTGGCTCTGAGCTCATGCGATGACTGCACGCGGGCGGGTTGCAGGACCTCAGCCACGGGCTTCCTGTGCCGAGTGGGCGAGGGCGGGGCCGCGCTTAAATGAGGATGACACAGGCGAGCGGGCGCGACGGCGATGACTCGCACCTTGTTTGGAGATGGTAATCCATGACATCCCAAGCGTCCCAGTACAGAGGTATGTCATCAAACGTGACAAACTGATTACCACCGCAGCCATCTGGAATTGCTTCCCTGAAACCAACAGTGGTGAAAAGAATGAATAACTTGGCTGAAAGTAACAGTTTTTTTTTTTTTTTTTTTTGGTGTGCTGTTTTGGCCAACTGCCGTCCACATGTACCGTGAATAACACGTGTAAAAGGCACATTTAAAAACACATCAAAGAATAGTAATTAGATTAAAAGCTTTATGCACTTCAATAAACTATATTTGTTTCTTTATTTTGCGTTTAAATGTCTGAATTGTTTTCACCGGTTTTAATTTTACTTTTAAAGACCATATGTGACGCACAATGAGTAATGTTGTTTATGAAAACCACTTTAACTCAGTTTTGTTTTGTTTTTAACAACCCCTATGTATGACTTGTTTTTTTTTTCTCATTAAGCCCATCTGTATAATACCCCACCCGCTAGTTGGGATTTTATTTTCCTGAAAAGAAAAAAACAAAAACAAAAAAACACAAACAATAGTAATAATTATAATATTTATAATTAATAATATTTTTCTTGCATTGTATGCCGTTAGTGACTTCAGTAAGCGGTTTCATTTCTTTACTCTGCTTTTAAAAAACTATAACTTTTACTAGTTTATTCTTATTATTATTGTTAGTTGTAGTATTGTTATTATTATACTTAATATTATTAAATCCCTCTGTGTAATACCCCCTCAGTATATTTTTGCAAAAAAAAAAAAAATTACAGATCACAGGATTACACATTAATTTTAATTTACTACTACTGTATTCAGAAAAATATTTTATCTAGTGTAATATCGAGGAGTTTCAATAGGACTACCCAATAGAAAGCGTGAAAAATTTCACAAGGAAGGTCAGCAAAATGTCCAACCTGCTTGCAGCTCAATAAACTAGCAATGTAACTCTTCTGTTCCAACTAGTGGGAGATCAGCTTTAGGGAGGTTGTGCTGCGCTGCTCGACCACGAAGTCCAACAGATAAGAGACAAGGACAACCTTGAAAGGCGAGTGTTTCTCTACTCAAGTCGAAAAAATAGGAAGCAATTCATGCCAGTGGAAAAAAAACAAACAAATCAAAAGCAGTGGGGCTCTGCTGCCATTCTTTGGACAATTATCATGGTGATGTTTTTGGAGCTCATATTTTAAGGTGACCTTACACCATGTAGTTTCATTCATGGGAAACATAAACAAATGATTATATAACCATACCTGTTGGCAGTAATCAAACACAAGGACGTCAGCGTGCCATCTTTGTTGACAACAGCCCGCACCATCCCGTTTTCCATCAGGACGCTGCCGTCAGCCTGTCGTGTTACACACCCCAAATTCATTAGGCAAATTCACCCGCCATTTGTTATCCGCTTAAACCTCATTATATTACGTTGCAGGTGAGATCAGCTTGTCCGAGCTTGCGCAAAATGGGGAAATTCGTTGTCAGTGAACCTAACATCCATGTTTTTGAAATGTGCGAGGAAGCCCGGAGGGCCAGGAATGATTCAATCGTATCCATTTGTTTGGTATCTGGTCTGATCCAGGCCACAACGACTCGCATCGCATTGTTTATAGTCGATCTTTATTAGAACCAGCATATTCATATTCATTGACTTTTAGAGTGATAAAAAAAGAATCAGATCAGTTTAGGCCGATTCTAAAGGTTGCAGTATTAGTATCATTGTCAGATATGAAAACCTGGTATCAAATACAAATTCCACAAAAGAATGTAGGGGCCAAGATTTGGACCCTAAAACCAACATGCTGTCCACAAATAGAAACGTAACAAAAACCAAACAAGACAAAACAAAATGGTAAATTATGGTATGCTGTTAACACACACCGGTTTTTTTTAAACATCTAAACTCTAAAATTAAAGCCTGCATCTAAAAAAAAAAACAAACAAAAAAAACAATGAAGCATCATACGAACCGTTGTATAAAAAGAGGGAACTCACAAATATTCACAAAAGATAATCATAAGCAATCTTTGAATTGAAATTAATTGAATTGTTTGTACGGTTGAGCCTGGCTGTCAGAGGACTGAAAAGAATGAAAAGAATTTTTCTCCAGCTTTGTCCATCATTTACAATATCTGGGCTTGCAACTCACTTTTTTATGAGGGTGACCCAAAAAATTTCAAATGCATCAAAGTTATCACAGGTGTTTTATGGGTTTACTTTCTCTATTGCTGTCGTTATTATTTGTAGTACGAGTAGTAGTATTTGCAGCATCAGCAGCATTAGTGGCGGTAAAAATTACTTGAGTAAGTAAGTTTTTTTGTCAAGTGAATAAGACATAAGTTACAGAAAAGGAAGCACTTAAATTGCTTCACTGAGCTGAAAATATAAAGTTAGAGCACCTCAAGAGAAATCCCTTCAAACAAAAATTGAAAATTAAAAAGTGTGAATTCTTTAAGACTTGAAATGAAGAATCTCTTCAGTATTTTTGGTTCTTACTTGGACCCACAAATGGCATTACACAATTGAACAAAAAACCTCTTTACTGTGCAAATAAAATGAAATATACCTCAACCGTGACACGGACTGGAGTCACAGGCTTTGTGTCTTGAATAGGTGATACGCCGATGCTAGGAACTCTCACCAAAGCTGTGTGGCAACAAACAAATATAAGCGTAAGACATTTGATCACTTATGTTGAATATACCTTACAAACACACCTAAACTGTGTTGATTGGGGCCATCTTGTAACTGGAGAACTTCAAGGCGCTCCCAAGGTAGAGAGTTAAAGACGCCTGTGGCCTCGCCCTGAGACATCAGGACGCTGAGGCCGTCTTGCAGAAGATCAGCACCGGTTCGATTGATATCTAAAGGACGCAAGTTATTCATTTACCTTCAACAGCGTTATTGTTTGGAACCAAAGGGATCCAAGGTTATGGTATGGATTTATGTGTGACAAATAATCACACCACTCAGTTTTACTCATATACGACTGCTGTTGTTCAAGTACGTATAGCTTTTAATTTTATTTCTGACCGATGTTTGAAGGGCCGTAATCGGTCAGGCCCTACTTGACGTACCTTCATAATACCTGAGCGCATCCTCCACCACCATCTCGATACAGCTGCCTGGGATGACATCGTGGAACTGGTTCAGCAGCAGAAGCCTGCCAATCAAAAAAAATATATATAGTGTAACTACAAGTGTCAGCTACTTAGTTAGGTGCAATAAGTGAACCCTGACCTCCACAGCTCCTGCAGTTTTACCGCGGGATACTGAAAAGTTTTATCGAGATATGTCGCCAAGCTGCTGGCCATCTCGACGTCATGCAGGAGCGTCTCGCACTGGCGGTTGCCTCGTTTGATCTGGCAAAATATATATTTTTTTAAATTATTATTATTTGTATTTTTTTCTGTCTTGTATTGACATTTGATCTACCTGGGCCTGCGTGGTGTACGTGCCATTGTGTAACTCAAGGAAAAGTTCACCGGTCCACGTGCACAACAGATGTGAGTCAGTCCAAAGCTGAGTGAAAAGCTCGTCAGGACTGGACATGCGAACCCTGAAAAACAGAAGAGGAAACGACGTGGCAAGCGCATCAGGGGGTAATTTCAAACAATGGCATAGTGACATCAATAGAAGTGAATAATATCCTTTTGTATTCGCCAAACGGGCGTTGGAAAGAAAATAAAAGCAGAACTGCTAAGTTCATATTCAGGAAAAGGAACTAACTTGGGAAGTCCATCTGTGTCCTGGACGCGTCTGAGTCGATCCAGCATCAACTGCGTGGGGCCGCCGCCCCCGTCGCCAAATCCAAATAACACGGCGCTGTGGTTGGCTCGACCTTTGTCCTTGTTTTGCTTAACGGTTTTTACAAGCTGTGGAAAGGATTGAAGTGCCCGTAGGAATGTCGGAAGACGTGGGAAATGAGTAAATATATATCTTCTCAGACTAAAAATAAACACGCCAAATTTACTCACATCTTCAACTTTGCCTTTCATTTCGTATGAATTTCCAGGTGGGAAGTGAGTCAAGACTTTGGAGCCATCAAGTCCTTCCCAGAAAAATGTGCTATGCTTTATAAATCAGAAATTTTAACATACATTTCTTCCCCGTCAGAACTTTGATTTCTACATACTTGCAGTGGCTAACTTACAGGGAAGGTGTTGACCAGGTTCCAACTGAGTTTCTGTGTTAAAAAATTGGAAATTCCACAACCCTGCATTATCTGAGGGAGTTGAGCCGAATAGCCAAATGTGTCTGGAAGCCAGAACTAAAGCACGAAGAGAAAAGTGATGAGTAACAAAGTCATGTCTCGATGTTAGCGAGCGCAACCCCCTACCTCTTTGCACTTTTTTCCAAATTCTTGCTCAAAATAACGCTGGCCCTGAAGGAACTGCCTCACCATGGATTCCCCTGAGGGGAGATTGCCATCCTAAGAGGCAAATTTCAATGAGATTTTTTCATCAAACGCATGATGGCTAATTTTGAAAAATCAAGATTTCACCATCTCCACCCAGGTCCCTCCAACTGGGATGAACTGTCCTGCCTTGACGAAACGTTGAATCTCTGAGAAGAGTCCTGGGTACCAGCTCTTGACCCATTCAAACTGCTGGGCCTGGTTCACATTCAAAGAATTTAACATTTAACATTTAAAAATGCTCAAAGTTTTGGTTCTCGCCCCAGAAACCTGCTTATAAAAATACGTCAAGCCAATCGTAGACACAATGATGAACGCATGAAAGTAAAACACGCCGGAAATGCAGTGAGAAGGCCAACTTCAAAATAAGCAAAGTTTACAAAATAATATGGGCATAAATGCTTTTATTTTGAAGTTGTTTCCGGCTGTGTGTCAGAGCCTAACAGCTGGACTCGTCTTTCTATTGTAACTGTTGTTGCCGACTCCTGATCCAAAAAACACATAGTCCTTCTGAAATCACGTTCTATCACATTCTGGGCGCTAACAAATGACTTCATTTCACTGGCATACGGCACCTGTTGCCAGTGTTTATCTGTAGCTACATTATAACTGAGTATAGCATAAATGAGCATTAGCTAGCAGAGGTCGAGTGCTCCATATAGGCTGGCATAATGGACGTAAAGGACACTACACACTTTGATGTTGACAGCTTGACACTATTCAGATGAATTTATAACAATCCATGCTGGCTGAAACTAATTTCAGCTGGAAATTCTTTATAACTTGGTCAATTCTATTTAAGTAAAAAATAAAATGTTTTTTTGGTCTTCTGTGTTTATAATTGTTTTTCATCCCCCCAAAAAAGGTTTTTATGTTTCGTCAAATACTCCATTAGATTCAATTTTTCTGTTGGATATCTGAATCTCTAAAAATACTCCATAGCTGCATCCCAAAATGAGATCATGAATTGATGAATTACCTGAGAACAAGTAAACACAAACTCTGGGTTCTTTTCCATGAGACGGATCACGGTCACCCAGCTTCGACCGCATTTGCGAATGGTTTCTTCATAAGGCCACAACCAAGCTATGGACAGAAATAAAATATTATTGTAAATGGAACTTTACTTATTTGCCACTTTCAAGCAAATAAGGAGGCTTAGGTTAGCCATTTTCTGCAGTAAAAAGTTCACATTGTGTTTATAATTTGATTATTTTTCATATACAATGAGTACCTTCAAAAAACTTATTTTCTACAGGCAATTGAATGAAGTTAATGCCCATTTTGGTGCTTTAATTAGCGAATCGTTGTTCTTCCAATGTTGCATGCTAACTGGCACATTATCACCATCCTCTGGTCACAGGTGGTAATGCGCCATTAGCATTTTGCCAACCGCTAAATTTCCTAACTTTCCTAAGACACATGTTTTTTCTTAAAGTGAAGGCCAAAAGTATTGGTGCATCCTATAAATGGTAACTTTTTTTTTTGACATCATTCGACATCATAAAAACATAGAAGATCATATAAAAGTTAAGATGTCTCCAACTCATTCGATAAAGAGCTGTGTGCTCGGTTAGACAATACGGAAAGGTATTCCATTTGATTCATTTATTAATTGTGGTGTTTTGGCATATACAAACACAAACATAAACTTGGTGGAACACGAATGCTGCACAAATTCGGGTATTTATGATAAAATGAAATCGAGCCGCATCGTGACAAAACGGAAAAACTACTGCTTTGAGTGCATTTATCACTGGCGCAGCGTTCGCTGACCACTCACAACGTGGTCGTTTCCCGGCCGAAAGGCCGTGGGTTGGATCCCCGACCATCCAGACCATGTCTAAGT